>NC_037689.1:19877583-20120542 GCF_003255815.1 Theropithecus gelada
CTTGAACCTTGACCTCAAGTGATCCTCCTGCCTCAGCCTCTGGAGAAGCTGTGACTACAAGCACAAGCCACCATGCTGGGCTTAAAATGCTCCTTGTAGAACATGAGTCAGACCGTGTCCATCCACAACTCACTACCTTTCAACGGCCCCCAGCTCATCCCAAGGAAAGCCAATCATCACAGTGGCACACATGACCCTACACAATCTCCCCTTCCCCCATTGCCCCTGTGACTTCATTTCCTACCACCCTCCCCATTGCCCCCCTGGCTTAGTCATGATGGCTTCCTTGCCCTTCCCCCAATAGGCTAGGCACACATCTATCTGAGGGCCTTTGCCCTGGCTCTTTCCTCCTCTTCTTCTTCAGGACTTGACCCCAAAGTCACCTTCTAGTGACACCTTTCCAGACCTATTAAAGGCTGAAACCCTATTACTCTCTCCAACCCTCCCTAGCAACCTTCCCTGATTTGTTGTTATTCATAGCACTTTACAATCTTGCTATATATTTTACTCCCCCACTAGAATGTAGCCTCCATGAAGGCAAGAAATTGGGGCAGTTGGTTCACAACTGAATTTTTAATACCTAGAAGGCCTGGAACAGTGATGTGCCTGATAACAATTTGTTGAGTACATAACATTAATTTTCTTGGATCTTAATCTATGCTGTTAGTGACCAGTATATTCTTTCCTTCCTTCCTTCCTTCCTTCCTTCCTTCCTTCCTTCCTTCCTTCCTTCCTTCCTTCCTTCCTTCCTTCCTCCTTCCTTCCTCTCTTCCTCCTCTCCTTCTTTCTCCTCCTTCATCCTCTCTTTCTTTCCTCACATCTCCTCACTCCCTCTTCTCCCTTTCTTTCTTAACTAAATAATGGTTATTCTACCTTCAATTTCTGTAGTGCCTTGTAGTTTGTAACACTCTTTCACATAATCTTAACCTATCTTGGCAATAACTGTGGGAGGCCAAATGACCATCCTCCTACGATTGAGGTATCAGCCTGAGGCAAAGGAAAATGAAGCAGGTGTTTTAGATGGCCCACAGTTGATTCTCTGGGCTCAGGTGCAGGGCTGCTTACCTCCAGTTGTGGTTCATGGTTTCCAGTCCCCTAACAGCCTTTCAGCTCCAGTGACCACATCTCCCTGCTTCTCTGCCCTGGACACGCTCAGTTGAGCACAAGTGCAACTCAGAGGTACAGGGGGAGTTAATGTCCCCAGGGCAACCCTGAAACATGGGGGATGAGAGTTGGTAGATGTTGTGGATTGAATGTTTGTGTCCCTCTGAAATTTATACGTCAAAGCCTAAACTCCAGTGTGATAGTATTTGGAGGTGGGGTCTTTGGGAGATGATTAGATTTAGATGAGGTCATGGGAATGGGGTCCCCATGATAGTATTAGTATGCCTATAAGAAGATGAAGAAATGAGACAGAGTTCTCTCTCTTTCTGCCATGTGAGGACACAACGAGATGGTGGCTGTCTGCAAGCCAGGAAGAGAGCTCTCACCCACCAACAACCGAATTTGTGGCATCTTGATCTTGGACTTCTAGCTCCCAGAACCGTGAGAAATAAACACCTGTTGTTCAACCCACCCATTTCTTTGGTATTTGTTATGGCAGCCTGACAGACTAATACAGTAAGTAAATACTCAGCCTTCCTGTCCTCAGACAGGACAATTCTAAGGCATGTTGCACTGGGTTTCTGGAAGATTCCCTGGAAAGATTGAGCCCCAGCTGCCCACAGGGGTAATGTCCTCATAACACCTCTTTTATCTGCTTCCCTCACTTCCCTGCCCCACTTCCCTGATCCCTTGCTGTGCTTCCTGGGATCACCTCCCAGTCAAACCACCTGCATCTAAGTCCTTTCTGAGACACCTAACCTGATGCAGAAGGAGACACCAGGTTTTTCTGATGATACTGAGAGACCCTTCTGCGACCCTGGACAAGGGCTGCCAGATGTACAAATAAATACAGGACTCCCATTTACATGTGAATTTTAGATAAACAACAGATACATTTTTAGTCTAAGTTCTGTGCCATATTGGTGGCATATTTATACTAAAAAATTGTTGTTTGAGTACTTTTATACTAAAAAGTCATTGTTTATCTGAAATCCAAATTTACCTGGGCATCTTGTATTTTCTCTGGCAACCTAAATCATGGCTGGAAAGAAGAGTGAACTAATTAGGAAACTGGAAATGATTACAAAGTCCTGGATTTTGTGTCATTCTGGACTGGATAAGGTAGATTTGTGAGCCTTTTAACCTTTATCATAGCTAATCTGGGAATGGTTTGCACCCCATCATCCTCTTGGGCACCCTGTACAGCTAACTGCATGTGAGGACAGTCGGGGAGAAACATCACTCAAGGAGGTTAAGGAAATGACCGCAATCCAGGGGTCTGTTCCCTGAGGTGAAAATCCTAGTGGCCTTCAAGGCTGTAGTCATACATTTCCCAGGTGGCCATAGAAGGAGTAGCAGTACAGAGTGCCAACAGCAGAAAATGGAAAGTCTTAATCACATTCCTTTCTTTGGCTGCCATCAGCATGACAACAGTGAAATTGTGTTTCAGGGGCAGGGGTCCCAGCCAACCTGCTACTGGTTACTTCCCTAAAGGGCCTGGGACCCAGGACTGCATGAGTGCTGGATACTAACTCTATGCCTCACTCTACTCTAAGCATTTCACAGAGATTAGCACATTTAATACAGCAACAACTCAATGAGAGAGGTAGAACCTCACTTTACAAATGAAGAAACTGAGGCACATTAAATCACTCAGTTCTGAGATGGGAGATCCAGCATCCAGACCCAAGCAGTGTGACATGGGTGATGTCACTTCTAGTCACTGTAACACACTCCTCAGAACTGTTCCTGGAACCATGAAATAGTGCATATAAAGGACCCAGCCCAAAGTCACTGCCCAGGTGGAGTCTGAAGGTGTCCATTCTTGATATGGTCATTATTTTAATAATACTCTTATCCCCATATTCTCTTACACCCTGAAAATGACAGTCAGCCCGAGTGATGCTGACTGTAGAGACGCCAGGCTCGTCTGTCTTCCCGAGGGCCCCTGGGCAGCCCAGATAAACTTTTCAATCCCTTGATCCCCTTCACTGAGACTGCAGTCGCCCCCTGCCTCCATCTTGCAGGCCATGAGTTTATCACACAGTCAGAAACAGCTGCCAGGTCCCCTGGAAAACAAGCCTGCGAAAGAAGCCTGTGAAGCACAAGCTCCAGGCAGGAGCAAACCAAACAACAACCTGCACTGCGGTCAGGCAAAAAAGCCCCTCTGTGTTTGTTATCAATGCTGACACCAGGTGCTGGGATGGTTTTGGTTTTGGTTTCTTTTAACAGTGGCTTGGCTGTTTTTATAAGAGCTGAATTCTGATGCTAGCCTGGGCAGCTAAAGTAGAATCCACCCAATATTCCCCCTCCTTTTACAACTAGCCATAGGGAAGTCCTGAATTTGGGCTCCAGATCTCCCTGCTTTCAGGGTACTCCCATCTGGCCTCTGCCTTGCCCTCATCTTAAGTCCTAGAGTGTTGCTAACAGGGAAGATAAGGACACCGACAGAGTGGGTGCCTCTGTATACTGTTGGTGCCCCACCCTGTTCCCTCAGCCTGTTCAGGCTGACTCCTAACTGCCAATGTGTGTGTCTCTTTGCCTGATGGCTTTCTAGAAACTGTGGACCACTACACTGCCCGTGTACACGAAAGAATTACATGAATATTGCAAGCTAGTGTATAAACAGCCCAGCTCCATGTATGAGATAACTTGGATAAGTTTGTGCGTTCTCCACCAGTGCTACTTGAAGTGTGATCTCCAGGCCAGTGACAAGCTGTGAAATGTTTATTGCTTGTACATTTCAAGGTACATACACAAATGGAAAGTTGGTATTTAGGAACGTTTATAGCAATTTGACATTGCTGTGACATTTTAATTGTATTTTTACAAAAGTATCCATTTATAAAGGATTGATAACAACAGCAGACAACCTGGTACTTTCCCCAGACAGCTTGAGAAGCACTGGTCTCGCTAGTTCCTAGTTTCCCTAGTGGGATTAAACTACAGTTGCCCACCGTGCCAGCTGGCTTGATAATGCACCTTTGACTGGCTCCCTTTCGTTCCCTGTCTCACTTTCCTACCCCGCTACCAGTGTTTCTTGCATTTCTCAAATAAGCTATTTGCATTCACTTCTTTGTATTGGGGTTGGCTTCTGGGGCAACCCAAACTCGGACACCCTCCCTTGTATAAGGCTGTCCACGCTGCCATCTGCTGCCTGGGGCATGTCACTGGTGGCTCCTTCATTTTTTTCCCCAAGGAATTAGGTAGCCCATTAAGGATGATAAAGTTATCTGCCCACCTCTGCATTTCTTCCTGCATCCATGGCCTAAGGTCATGAAGTCACTGCCCTCGGTGTTCTTTGCTTTTTCAGAGTAACACACTGGCCGCAACTGACAGAAGACACACTTTCAGAGAGTTGGCAGCCAAGAATCATCAATATTCTGCTTAATATTGAATGCCCCCCACTGCATCTCTAAGATGGGCTCTTACGGGGCAATGTGGCTTCAAGATAAAGGTCTGAAGCATGCCTCGGGCAACAGATGGTGGCATTGGTAGCCTTATACAAGAAAGGGTGTCTGACTTTGGGTTGCCCCAGAAGCCAAAGCTGAAAGAAAATTTATAGGCTAGAAGGGCCAGTTAGAAAAACCTGTGCTTTTTCGGAAGCCACTTTTGCAAGCACGTGGAATGCTTTTGTTCAGATACAAAGCACCCAGGCTCAGTCTGTTATGCCCTGAATCATTTTCCTGTGGCTCAGCGCCTCCCTTGACGTGAGCGCTATTATCCCTCTGCCTGTTAGACCACGCTCTCTATCTCTGGGCTTGCTCCTTGGTTGTTTACGGATTTCTCAATCTGTCTGCTCAGGCTGAAAGAGACCCCGCTGCCCATAAAAACTCTGTGGTTCTAAATCATTTCTGTCTCTCTTTCACTCAACTCAGCCCCCAAAACTCTCAGAGCCCAGAATTAAAACCATCTTGAAATCCAGATTTGTACTTCTCCATCTAGCAAAGTAATTTTACCTTTGGCATTTTGGGGGTGTTTATGTAGGCACTTTAGACGTACCTGTTGGCCACCAGTCTTCAGTGCTTGCCCTACTCTAGTGGTCTGGAGTAGAATGATTCTCTTGAAGCTTTTTACATATTTTGCGAATAATGTCTGTCCTCCCAACTCGGCCAGGCTGGGGTCAGCAGGCCACTTGCACAAACATGCACACTGGCTCTTAGGAGTGTGTTCAATTCTGGAGTAGGGGCTTGCTGGCACTAATGTACATCCATTTAGAAATCCCTCAATGAGAATGTGAGTGAGTCTAGCACCGTTTCAGGGACTGTGGCCAAGGAGTGTAGCTGTTTCTGTCTGACTGGGGGAAAAATGAACTATGATCAGTAAGAGCTACTGAGAGGCAGAATAGGAGGAGGCGCAGAGGTCAGACTCTGAGGCTGATTGCCTGAGTTCGGATTCTGGCTCTGTGTGACTTTGACAAGTAATCTAACTTCTCTGGGCTTCACATTCTTCAACTATAAAAGGGTGATAATAGGACCCCCTGTCTTAAGGGATTGTCTTGAGGATTTCAAGAGTTAATTTAAATGAAGTTTTCAATGCCTGAAAATGTTAGCTGTACTATTACTATTAATACTATGACTTCTCTGTGATGTTAAATAGAAGTGATAGAGAGAAAATAGGAGTTAAGGTGGACTTTGGTAATCAGAGAAGTCTTCCTGGAGGAGGAGGCTTGACCTAGGCAAAGGAAGTTGGGTAGGATTCTATGAATTGTGGTCAGAGGTCAGACTAACAGACTATTTTCCAAAGATGACAGCCAACAATATCTCTTGAGCCACAGACTTTTCTACAAGGTGACCTTGAACCTCCTCCCATTGAGAGGTGGGGGTCTATGTCCTTTCTTGAATATGGAGTGGGGGGCTTATGACTGCTTCAATCAATAGAATCCAAGGGAAATAATGCTGAGACTGGGCCATAAAATGGCCAAGCAGCTTCCCCCTTATTTGCTAAATCACTTGCATAGGAGGCCCATGAGCTCTGAGCTGCTATGTAAGAAGCCTAATTATTCTGAGGCCACCATGCTGTGAGGAAGCCCAAGCTATGTGGACTTCCTTCTGTAGGTGTCTGCCTGGCAGTCTTTGAGTCCTCCCAACCCAGGAATCAGACATGGGAATAGGAACCCTCAGGTGATTCCAGATTCCACTCCCCAGCTGCAAGTCACCCTTAGGCTTGAGTCTTCCCACAGGAGGCTTCAAACATCCTAGAGCAGAAACAAACCAACTTTGCCATGCCCTGTCTGAATTTCTGACCTGCAGAATCTCTGAGCATACTAAAATGATTGTTGTTTTAAGCCACTAACTTTTTGAAGGTGATTAGTTACCCACCTGCTTGTTATATGCAGTGAAAAGGCAGTTCTAATGGCAGGGCTGGCATGAGCAAAGTCAGTGAAGAAAGCACAGTGGATAAGGACAGCAAGGAAAGGGGGCAGCAGTGGGGACCATGTCCTGTTCCTTCCCACCCCTACCCAACACCATCTCATCATCCTACAGTAGGTAAACATATGGAAGGTGATGCATGATAGTTCATGAAAACATCTGTGCAACTTTTAAAACATCAACTCTGGTTCAATTCATTCTCTGACAGGGTGAAAGTTGCAAAGAATATTGCAATAAATAACATGAAATGCCTATTGATATGGTTTGGATGTGTCCCCACTGAAATCTCAACTTGAATTTTATCTCCCAGAATTCCCATGTGTTGTGGGAGGGACCCAGGGGGAGGTAATTGAATCATGGGCACCGGTCTTTCCCATGTTATTCTTGTGATAGTGACTAAGTCTCACGAGATCTAATGGGCTTATCAGGGG
Source organism: Theropithecus gelada (assembly GCF_003255815.1). Taxonomy (NCBI): domain Eukaryota; kingdom Metazoa; phylum Chordata; class Mammalia; order Primates; family Cercopithecidae; genus Theropithecus; species Theropithecus gelada. Next base: position 19,884,491 of record NC_037689.1, read on the forward strand.
TTTCTGCTTTTGCGTCTTCCTCATTTTCTCTTGCCACTGCAATGTAAGAAGAGCCTTTTACCTCCCACCATGATTCTGAGGCCTCCCCAGCCATGTGGAACTATAAGTTCAATTAAACCTTTTTTTTTGTTCCCAGTTTTGGGTATGCCTTTATTAGCAGCATGAAAATGGACTAACACAGTACTTTGGTACCAATAGAGTGGGGCATTGCTGAAAAGATAGCCGAAAATGTGGAAGCTGGGTAACAGGCAGAGGTTGGAACAGTTTGAAGGGCTCAGAAGAAGACAGGAAAATATGGGAAAGTTTGGAATCTCCTAGAGACTCACTGAATGGCTTTGCCCAATATGTTGATAGTATTATGAACAATAAGGTCCAGGCTAAGGTGGTCTCAGATTGGATGAGGAACTTGCTGGGAACTCAAGCAAAGGTGACTCTTGTTATATTTTAGCAAAGAGACTGGAGACATTTTGCCTTTGCCCTAGAGATCTGTGGAAGTTTGAACTTGAGAGAGATGATTTACAGTATCTGGTGGAAGAAATTTCTAAGAAGCAAAACATTCAAAAGGTGACTTGGGTGCTGTTAAAAGCATTCAATTTAAAAAAGGAAACAGCATAAATGTTCAAAAAATTTGCAGCCTGACTATGCAGTAGAAAAGAAAAACCCATTTTCTGAGGAGCAATTCAAGCTGTTTGCAGAAATTTGCATAAGTAGCAAGAAGCCTAATGTTAATCCCCAAGACCATAGGAAAAATGTCTCCAGGCCATGTCAGAGACCTTCACAGCAGCCCCTCCTATCACAGGCCCAGAGGCCCAGGAGGAAAAAGTGGTTTTATGAGCCAGGTCCAGAGTCCCAATGCTGTGTGCAGCCTAGGGACTTAGTGCCCTGTGTCCCAGTTGCTCCAGCTATGGTTGAAGGGGCCAACATAGAGCTCGGGCTATGACTGCAGAAGATAGTAGCCCCAAGCCTTGACAGCCTCCATGTGACATTGAGTCTGTGAGTGCACAGAAGTCAAGAATTGAGGTTTGGGAACCTCTGCCTAGATTTCAGAAGATGTATGGAAATACCTGGATGCCCAGACAAAAGTTTGCTGCAGGAGCAGGGTCCTCATGGAGAATGTATGCTAGTGCAGTGCAGAAGGGAAATGTGGGGTTGTGGGGTCAGAGGCCCCACACACAGTCACTACTGGGGCACTGCCTAGTGGAGTTGTGAGAAGAGGGCCACCATCCTCAAGACCCCAGAATGGTAGATCCACCAACAGCTTGCACTACGTGCCTGGAAAAGCCACAGACACTCAACACCAGCCCATGAAAGTAGCCAGGAGAGAGGCTTTACCCTGCAAACCACAGTTGGGGAGCTGCCCACGACCATGGGAACCCACCTCTTGCATCAACATGACCTGGATAGGAGACTGGAGTCAAAGCAAATCACTTTGGAGTTTTAAAATTTGACTGCCCCACTGGATTTCAGACTTGCATGGGCCCTGTAACCCCTTTATTTTGGTCAATTTCTCCCATTTAGAATGACTGTATTTACCCAATACCTGTACCCTCATTGTATCTAAGAAGTAACTAGCTTGCTTTTGATTTTACAGCCTCATAGGTGGAAGGTACTTGCCTTGTCTCAGATGAGACTTGGTACTGGACTATTGGGTTAGTGCTGACATGAGTTAAGATGTTGGAAGACTGTTGGGAAGACATGATTGGTTTGGAAACGTGAGGACATGAGATTTGGAGGGGCCAGGGGTGGAATGATATGGTTTGGCTGTGGCCCCACCAAAATCGCAACTTGAATTGTATTTCTCAGAATTCCCACATGTTATGGGAGGGACCCAAGGGGAAGTAATGGAATCATGGGGGCTGGTCTTTCCCATGCTATTCTGGTGATAGTGACTAAGTCTCATGAAATCCAATGGGTTTATCAGGGGTTTCTGCTTTCACTTCTTCCTCATTTTCTCTTGCTGCCACCATGTAAGAAGAGCCTTTCACCTCCCGCCATAATTCTGAGGCTTCCCCAGCTACGTGGAACTGTAAGGCCAATTAAACCCTTTATTTTGTTCCCAGTTTCAGGTATGCCTTTATTAGCAGTGTGAAAATGAACTAATACACATATGAAGTAAACTAAAAGACCTTGAGGACTGACACTTAAGGTAACCTGTCTCTCGTGGGGAGTCAATAGTTTGTCTTGGGTCAAAGTGTAGAAGTCAATCTTCTTGGGTTCAAAGTCTGCCCCTATCACTAATACCTGTGTGACTATGAACAGATTACTTAACCTCTCTGAGCCATTTTGTCACACTGTGTATTGGGGATGGGTCAACAGAGGGTCTTACGGCAGTCCCCTTGATCTGACCGTACTCTGAGGCCATGTTTTACTGGCAGCCTGGAGGCCATTTATTACTTTGATAGTATTTTGCGAGGAAAGATCAGGGATTAAAAAAAGTTTTATATTTAAGCCCAGCAAGTCCTGGCTCCTTTACATTTTGTCTAAATTCTGCATATAAACTGAATAGTTCTTTCCTTAGGTCTTCTTTACTCTCCTGTACTTTATTGCTATTCATCTGTTGTTTAAATTGCTAGTGACTGGTGGTAGAGATTTTAGATAGAGTGGTGATATGGTTTGGCTGTGTCTCCACCCAAGTCTCATCTTGATTTGTGGCTCCCATAATCTCCATGTGTTGTGGGAGAAACCTGGTGGGAGATAATTGAATCATGGGGACGATTTCCCCCATACTGTTCTCGTAGTAGTGAGTAAGTCTCATGAGATCTGATGGTTTTATAAGGGGTTTCCCTTTTTGCTTGGCTTCCATTTTCTCTCTTGTCTCCCGCCATGTAAGATGTACATTTTGCCTTCCACCATGATCGTGAGGCCTCCCTAGCCACGTGGAACTGTGAGTCCATTAAACCTCTTTTTCTTTATAAATTATCTGGTCTCAACTATGTCTTTATCAGCAGCATGAAAACGGACGAATACAAGTGGAAAGGAGAATGGAATTGCAGCAAAAGGGAGTAACCACGCTGAGTTGGGACCTATTAAATCAATAGGTATGAAATTGTGGTACACAGGCTATCAGCTTTAGCATCATCTTTGGTACTTGTTAAAAATTCATATTCCCAGGCCTCTGGTCAGACCCATTGAGTCAGAAGGAGCTATGAGGGAGGAATCTGCATTTTATGGACATGCATAAGTCAACTAAATGTAAAGACATTGCCTTATATCAGGCTTTGTAGGTACCCACTTTCTTCCACTTGTGCCCAGACTTTAGTCCTAGGATTGGTCTCTCTACTTCATTTTTTGTCCCCTGTATGGCTCTAAGTCTGGACAGCAAACAGATGGCTCACTCAAATAAAGTATGCCTTTATAAAGAGGTGCCAACCTAGGAGAGTGCGGTACCCCAGGCTAAGTAACAGTGGGGAGTTTTCACCACCAGGAGGAAGGGGAGCTACAAGTTATCTGAGCTTGGAGAACCTCAGCACCATTTGGCCTATTTCCTGAAGAGTTCCTTTAATGTCCCTGGGTTGTTTAGTGGAAAGGTCCTATGCAGGGGCTCTTAGGCTATGGAGTGGGATCTTCGTGCAGTGGGGCCAGGTGCAGGGATGAAGAATCCGGATCTTTAACAGGTGGCCCCAGGGGACTATGTGGAGAAACACTGGCCCAAATTGTCCTCAGTCTCTCTTGTTGCTGCCTTTTCAGGATTTTTCTGTCTTTTGGCAGCTCTGAGGCCCTCCTATCTAGGCAGGAAGGGGAGCCAATAAATAAATTCACACTATGGTGCTAGAGAGTGATAACAGTTAATCCCTTCCAAGGACAATTGCTCTTGGAGAAAAAGGATGGCTCATAGAAAAAAAGAACGGTTTAACTAGAGAAAAAAGGTGTCTCCTGGAAGAATACCACACTTTGGCACTGGAGTAGGAGCAATTTATAGGCAGCCACATCTTAAACTTTTCAAATCAGCCCCTCTTCTGTTCTGTGAATCTGATGTTAACTATGTTCCCTAAGAGGCTTTCCAATGCGTCCTACTCATGGAAGCTCCATGAGGGAAGGGATATCTTGGTCTCTTTTGTTCACTGATAAATTCCTATAACCTGCCACATAGCGGTGCTCTGTTATGTGTTTGCTGAATGAGTGAAGGAAGGAAGGAATAGATGAAACATCTCTTCAGGAACCTGGCTCCTGTCTCAAATGAGACACACTTAGTGCCTCCCCTCTCCTTGTGGCCTGCCTCGGATTGAGCTGAAAAATGATTTTCATACACATTGCCCTCATCATAACATCATCCCTCAGAGCGAAGCTCTCTGACCACCCTGAAGACCTGTATTTAATGTGATGAAAGGTGATTTAATGGAGTTGAGAGTGAAGCATAAAGTGGATAGCCATTTCAGAAAAGCAAAGCAGTCTGTCCCTCCAAGAGGAAAGGGAAAAGAAAAGAAAAAAAGAGGAAAATATTCAACACCCTCCCCCAGAAGAGAGTGGAATAAGAAGATGTTTGGGTCAGCTCCATAGGAAGGCAAAAATGAAAGCCAGATAAGCCCAGAAGCCTCCCCTCCCTGGCAGCAGATAACTAACTTACCATTTATTTACCTTGGAGCTGATTATGTACTGGGTTGAGGCAGGCAGGGAGATTTTATTGACATTTGGTCTCCCTTCACACATTTTTGCAACAGCCAGACATCAGGGACTGAGCTGCAGGATATTAAAGGATTTGGAAAAGTTATCAAGGAATGGGACATATTTATCAAAGCCACAGTGATATTAGAAAGCTGGGCTGTTGCTACACCTGGGTCTGTTACTTGATTAAAAAAATAATAATGATTCATCCTCTGGCTGGCTTTTGCACCTGGGTGAATGCTGAGCGGTTCTGTAGGACTACCCTTGGCCAGGGATTTGCACATAAAGACCCTCTTTGGGTCTGGCAAAAATTGTAGGTGATAGATCACACTAGTGGCTGGGGGGTGTGTGCCTGCACCCATGCATGTTCACGTGTGATAAAGTCTTGTGTTTGTCAGGAAGCTTCTATTGGTCTGTTACCTGACCTCCCTGGGCCAGGCCAGTTTACATGATGGTCTTCAAATATGCCTGTGTACTCAGAGCATCTTTTATTTCTAAAAAATAACTAGTAAGAGTTGGTTGAGTGATGGAAGGATTGATGCACAAGGGGCTTCATGAGGGGTCCCTAACCTGCCTCAACCACTGCATTTCTGGTGAATAGCAATTATGTAATACAAGGAATCTCCATCTTTTAACACCAGCAAGTAAGAATATTTCACAAGTCACCAAGTCACCTCTATTTAGCTCTCCCCCCAATTTTTCCACATGAATTATTCAGTGTGTGACTGTTTCAATATGTCTGTCTTTGAAAAAAGTGCTGGATGAACTTAAAGCAGCAAGAGGAAGTGCCTGCTTTGCAAAAACGATACCCACCTGCATATTTATCTTAAAAGGAAAGCCTTTAATGCATTCACTCAGGTGAAAATATGGATAGCAAGGACTGACCAATGGCCATGAGGATCCATGGGGTTAATCCTGGTTTTGCCATCTGATTCCAATCCATCAGGCCTGGCTATAAATCGCTTGTATGTCTGGGTGATAAAAAGCAAATACAAATTTTCAAAAAGTTTAACCTTGCATGGTATATAAAGAGAATACATAATATTCTCAAGCATAAATATGTCTCAAGACAAACTCATTGCATATACCCAGAATACATAATGGAGCTTACCGAGACATATTTTTCCCCTAGCAAGAAAAAGCCAGAAATTCTGCAGTAAACTGTGTAGTTTCTGCAACTCAGAATGGGACCTGTGCCTCTAACTCTTGATATCCTTCTAAAATGGCATGAAGTCCAGATGAGGGAGAGGATGAAATCTGGCTGAAACTGGAGGATGGGAGACCTGGGACTCCAGCTGGCTTCTCTGGGAGCTTGGTTAAAATCATTTCACGTGATTGACTTCCAATTTCTGCATCTGGAAATAGAGGAGGCTGATCCAGAAACTGACGGTTTCAAAGGCAGTGCTTCTCAAAATCTACTGGGCAGGCAAATCCCTGGGGAATCTTGACAAAATGGAGATTCTGATTGGGTAGGTCTGGGGCGGGGCTTGGAATATGGAATTCTCCTTTTTTTTCTTTTCTTTTTTCTTCTTTCTTTTTTCTCTTTCTTACTCTCTTTCTTTCCTTCTTTCTTTCCTTCTTTTCTCTTCCTTCCTTCCTTCTTTCTTTCTTTCTTTCTTTCGACAGAGTCTTGCTCTGTCATCCAGGCTGGAGTGCAGTGGCACCATCTCGGCTCGGCTCGCTGCGACCTCCGTCTTCTGGGCTCAAGCGATTCTCCTGCCTCAGCTTCCCTAGTAGCTGGGATTACAGGTGCACTCCACCATGCCCAGCTAATTTTTGTATTTTTAGTAGAGATGAGGTTTTGCCATGTTGGCCAGGCTGGCCTTGAACTCCCGACCTCAGGTGATCCGCCTGCCTGGGCCTCCCAAAGTGCTGAGATTACAGGTGTGAGTGGAATTCTCCATTTCTAATATGCTGCCTGGTGATGCCAATGCTGCTGGTCTGATCTGAGAACCACACTTTGGGTATCATGGTTCTAGCGTTCTCCCCAGATCAGATGGACTCAGGCAGTGACTCTCACCCTTGGCTGCACATTGCAATTGCCTGGGAATCTTTAAAAAAATGTCATTGCCCAGACCACATCTCAGGCTGATTAAATCAGAATAGTCTTTGGGGATGTGACCCAGGCAACAATATGTTTTAAAGCTCCCCAGGTGATTCCAAGGTGCAGCCAAGGTTGAGTAGAACTGGTTGAAGGTACCACATGGCTGCACAGACTTTGATGGAGCCAGCTGTCTTGAGGTTTGTGGTATTGTCACCCATACTTGTGATAATCCAACAAATGGAGCAGATACTATTTACTGACATGGTAGTCTACACCATGCAATGGTGTCATAGAATCACGGCCTCTTCCCTGAACAGGTGAGGATGCTGAGCCTGTTTGTCCAGGAGACCAAGGCTGATGGGTTCCATGAACTTCTACAGGTAATGGGATGACAAAGTGAAACTTTTTTTTTTTTTTGTAATGCTTCTTACCAAAGGCCAGATTAGTGGTTGCCAATGCAGATGCGTACATGGGCTGGGTGGGCAGCAGAAATCATAAATCAGAGCTAGATGTTTGCATATTTAAATATACAAGTGTATCCTCTGAGAATTATGCTCTTTCACATTTCCTAAAACTCATGGCTGTCTTTTCCTTTATTTTCCTGTTTTTGATAGAGACATGAGTACAAGAGAAATGTATATCTACTCTAAGAAATATAGTAGGGCAAGTGCCGGGGTAGAGCCAGGTTTATGTGGGACCTGAGGTTTGTACAAATTGGGGGACCCTCTTTAAAAACTGCACAATACTTTTAATTTTGGAAATTTAAAAAATTGTATAACTGTGAAAAGATATTGCTATCTATGCCTGAGGATGTGGAACAGGGTCCTTATAGTGAGGGGATCTGAGGTTTAAACTTTGTTAGCTTCATGGGAAATCCACCTCTGGTACAAGTGGGAGGTGAAAGACAACACAGGTGGAATTTTAACACACAGTACTGTACTGTGTACCTTAGACCAAAAATTTACAGTAAAAACAAAAGCACACTGATAAAATGGCCGAGAATGTTTAATACAAATAATTCCACGGAACAGATGAGGCCTTTAATGATGTTGAACTGTGACAGCAGCCATGAGTAAGACACAGGTGTACTAGACCCTTGATACTCAAAGTGTGGTCCATGGAGCAGCAGGAGCAATAGCATCACCTGGGAGCTAGTTAGATGTGTACAATCTCAGGCCCCAGCCCAGACCTACACAATTGGAACCTGTGCCCCCTATCTGACAGGTGTGCACATTAGATGTCGAGGGAATATGGATGATGACTTCGAGAACATAAGAGAAGAAAAGAAGGAAGGTAGCTATGAGTCAGTTTGTTTATTAGTTCATTTGTTTGTTCACTCATTCATTCCTTTATGCTTTCAATCAATATATATTCTCAGAGTGCTTCCTTTATGCCAGGAACTGTGATATGCTAGTTACATGGGATTAGGAAAGAGACTCGCAGCACTCTTTTATCAGTTGGCTTTTCCAATCCCCACATTTTTCTTTCCCTATTTCCCCCAACCCCAGAAGGCACATCTTCACACATGCAGCATGATGGCTAGTGCATGACATTTGGTCCAAACAGAAACTGACTTGTTGGACTGCAAACAGCTAGATGGCTGTGTGTGCTGAATGCCTTAAAGAGCCTGGCACAGTATGTGGGGCTGAGGTGGTGTTGAGTGGACCTCCCTCGAAGTTCATTAAAACTAGACAACGGGAGCGACCTTTTGAGATGGGTTTTTGAGAGTCAAAGGGAATGACTGCCTTATAATGTCAGCCCTAGGTTTCTACCCTGGCTTTCAGCTTCTAGGTAACTCCCCACTACCTAATTCTTTTGCCTTGAAATGCAGGGGAATGAGGGTTAAGGGTTTGGGCTCTGGCACCTGATTGCTTGAGGCTTAGGATTGCGGTTCCACCATCCACTGGATTTGGGACTGTGGGGGAAGTTAGGGCAATTCTCCATCCTCTTTGCTATAACATGCATGTGGTAATAGTACTTAGTGGTGATGTGAGTCGCAGCGAGGTCATGCACAGAACACAGAGAAAGTGAGCCCCATGGTAAACGTGAGCTCCTGTTAGGGCCATATCAGTCATTTGCAAGTTAGTATGAGTCAGATCTTACAGCAAAGCTTTGATCAGGGTGAGGGGAGAAGGGTGAAGCTATAGGGGAAGGGTCCTGAGATAGATGAAAGGGCCAACTCCCTACCAGCAGCATAGTTTAGAGAGGAGCCGGTGCAGAGAGCAGGGTGTGAGGTGCCCCTTGCAAATGTGAGGAAGAAATAGCAATGTGCAGAATTTCAAGGGCTAAAAGCTGTGCTGGTTACCTTCTGGCGAAGGCCAGCTTCTGACGCCTTTGTTCCTAGCTGGCTCTGTGTTTATGCAACAAGACATCAAACTTGTGTCCTCTCATTAACCCTTTGTTTCTTCTTTGTTCCTGATTTAGAACCCCCACACTCTGATTATTTTTAGAGCCGTGAGAAGTCAGAAGTCACCTCTGTTTACAGAGGACCGCTGCCTTCAAAGGCATAAGGGGAGTGCTAACAGCTCTCTCCTCACCCCCTGCCCCGCCCTTTGCAATACATTCTGGGGCGCTTTGCTCAACGGAAGAAAAATCACAAAGGAAAGCAATCTTTTCTTTCTCTTAGATGTTTACTTTCTGCATTTCTCCTGATCTGAGTGGGTTTAAAAAACGTACACACACACTTTTATGCTTCCCCTGCAAAGTGGGGAGGAATCAGGTGGACTCCGACATGAGTCAGTGTTTGTGAAGCCTTTGCATTCTACCCTTCCCTCACCACCTTCTAGTTTTCCTTCTGCCTTCTCCCCAGCACACCAAATTGGTAGCCTCCAAATCAAGGCCAAAGGGCCTTGAGCAGCCCTCTGTATTAGGGGTACCCTTCAGTGGACAATTCCAACCAGATCCTAAGCCCCCCAGTTTGAAAAGCCATGGCCATAGTATTTCCTCATTTCCATGCCTAGAAATTTCTGCTTTAGTACTGTAGAATGAAGGCGCTTAGAAATTCTGTAATCTAACTGCCCCATTCCCCCAACGAGGATTCCAAGGCCCAGAGAGTGGAGAGGCTTTTCCTAGGATCCAAAGCATGACAGTGTCACTGTGGCTCCTGATCCCCATGGGGCTCTTCCCCATGGGGCCTTTCCCATAGAACGTAAGGTTTGTAAGTATTAACCCTATATATGCAAATTATGTTGGAGACCTTTTCCCAACGTATTTTTGTTCTTTCCCATTGTTTATGGATTCTTCTGCCATGGTTTCAAAATTATGTAGTTATGCTTATATTCAATGATTAGTCTATTTATCTTCCCTATGCAAAGGTTTTGGATTTGCATCTCTTTCCCACGCAGTGGTCTTCCACATGGTTTTAATGTTGCCTCTGAAGGGTAGTAGAATATGCCACTCAAAGTGGCATGTTTGAGTTATCCTGAGGGATCCCCCAGGTGTTACTAAATAAAGCTGCTTTGAGCACACAGGGAGCCAGGACAAGTAACAGGACTGATCAGGGTGTGTGAATGAATACTACTTAGAACATAGGGGCAAGTGTCTGTTCTGGTGTATGGTCAGTTACCCTAGACACCAGTGTCCAGGCTCCCCTGCCATTTTATGTTCAAAGAAGTATGCTCTGCTGAAATTGTGGCCATGCTGGGTACACATCTGCATGGTTCGATGTGACCAGAAGATTCTGTCACTTCTTTTTATTGTGATGTGTTTACACTGCACCAGGGTGGGGTCCCAGAAATAATAGTCCTACAACTCTGAGACCATCTATGTGAAAAGACACACACACACCCACAGACACACACACACACACACACACTCTCTCTCTCACACACATGCGTGCCTTTGAGTACACAATGCTCCTGTTCACATCCACACATACCAGCACAGAGCTCACATGGATGATGAAATCGCAACTGCCACACCACTGGATATCCTTTTCCCACCTATCCACATGCATATAATTTGTGCAGGGAAATCTGTCTCCTCTAGATTTAGGGATCAATGCCACAAAATGTCAGTCTCTGAAAGGGAATGTGATTAAAAACCTGCCTGGTATGCATGGCGTTAGCTATCTGTAGAATATTCTGTGAGCTGACCAATGTCATAGGCACCATTGCAAGTGCTTTCCACATTGGGACTCCTTTAAGCAGAGCTGTTTTCTGCCATAGTAGCTTTGTGATCTTTGGGAAGAAACTTAAATCTCTGTACCTCAGTTTTCTCATTTGTAAAATGCAATAATCATATCCACCTCTTGATATTGTATATGTATGGTGGAGGATTCACGTAGAATAATAAGACAATGTGAAGACACTCAAATTACATCTGGCCAAGGGAAGGACAACAGCAAATATTAGTTCTTTCTTGTCTTTCTGATGAGTTAAGAATGCTTACAAGTATGTTGCTAGGATAATATGGTGAATTCCCCACCTTACTGTCTCAATAATTAGCTATGTGACTTTGGGCATGTCACTTTATCTGTGCCTTAGTTTCATTCACTCAGGCAGGTAGGCACTAAATATTTATGGAGTGTCTACTAAGGGCCAGTCATTGTTTTAGGTGCTGAGGAAACAGCAATGAACAAAACAGACACAATTTTGGCCCTCATGGAGTATATAAACGAATCTGATGAATTATAAAACAACCAAATATGTCTTTCAACAGAAAATAAGCAGTCTTCATAGAGTCTAAAATGTTAGAATGTGTCAGTCTTAATGTATCTAAAAAGGTGCTGAAGTCTGTTCAATTCTCTGTGCTATGATTCATGTTTCCAAGGTATATCTGTTAGGAATCTTTTGATTTTAAATATCAGAAGACTCAACTCAAACCAACTTAAACCACAAGAGAATTGGTTCACATAACTGAAAAAAAGTTGAGCAGAAAGGTTGGCTTCAGGCATAGTTTGACCCAGCAGCACAAAAATCGTGCTACCAAAATCCTGGTTTCTCTTCATCTGTTTTCTCTGCATTATTCCATTTTGACTACAATTATACATGGTGGCCCCCACTTGCCCCAGGTCCCTCATTACGATAACCAAATGCTACCCAGCACCAGATCTTAAATGACGTTCACATCTCACTACCCAGGGATTTTCTCAGAAGTCCCACCAAATTGCTTCTCACAATTGACCCCAACCCTGAGTGTGGAGGGGAAGTCTACCTCCACAAACCATACTGGAAAATGGGGAAGCGATCCCCCAAGGGAAAAATCAGGATCCTTTTGCTTGCAAGGATTGAGAAAAGCTGGAGAGACAACCCAAGCTGGTGTATTAGTGCATTCTCACACTGCTATAAAGAAATACTGAGACTGGGTAATTTATAAAGAAAAGGCATTTAATGGGCTCATGATTCCACAGGATGTACAGGATGCATGCGTGGGGAAGCCTCAGGAAACTTACAATCATGGCAGAAGGCGAATGGGAAGAAGGCACATCTACATGGCAGGAGCAGGAGGAAGAGAGTGAAGGGGGAAGTGCTACACACTTTCAAACAACAAGATCTTGTGAGAACTCACTCACTATCACACTGACATGAGAACTTCAAGGGGGAAATCCACCCACCTGATCCAATCAGTCAACTCCCACCAGTTTCCTCCTCCAACATTAGCAAATACAATTCAGCATGAGATTTGGGTGGGGACACAGAGCCAAACTATGTTGGCTGGATTGTCCCACAGGAAGCCTAAGAACATGCCCAGGGCACAAACAAAGCAGGAGAAACAAAGATGATTTTTAAAAGAAGCAATTTTATTTTTAATATATATATATATTAAAAAGCATTGACGTTATCATAATGTGAAAACTTGGAACATTGTTTTCATTGTAATTGTTTCATAGTTGAGCACTATTTTTACTGTGAATAGCACATGGGATTGTGTATAGCACACTATAATCTTTTCAGTGCTTGAAGGTCCCTAAAATCTTAATACAACCCTCTGGGCAATCAATAAAGTACACCTCCTCCAGCTGCAGCCATGACCTCCAGCATAGTGTTCTGTGTTCCTTGAGGGCAGAATCACTGGAAAGCGGTAGGAATGAGTAAAGTGGTCTTTGGTTTTATCTATCTGCAGGTTCTTGTGAGTTTGGTTAATGTGGATCAGTCCTGCCTAAGCTGATGATCCCTGAGAGAGCTAAAAGTGTTGATTTCTGAGTCAGCCACGATGAGGCCCAGACCTCCACCAAGGGGATCACAGGCAGACACAGACCCTGAGAGAGCTGTCCCTCCCTCTCTCCTCAGCACTCTTTGTGGCCACAGGACTCCTACTTAACTCAGTCAAAATGAGGCTCAATAGAAGAAAGTCTAGAAGGAAATACAACCAGTCATTAGCAATGGTTATCTTTGAGTGCAGAGATACAGTGATTTTTATTCATTTATTCTGCAAATATCTATTGACAGCCTACATTGTACCAGGCACTTTTCTAGACACTGTGAGTATAGCAGAGTACAAAGCAGAAATAAACCACCTGCCTTCATAGAGCTCACATTCGAGTGAAAGATGACAGATAATAAACCAAATAAATAAGCAAAATCTATAGTATGACAGAGATAAGACTAGGAAGAAAAAGAGATCTGGGGAAATGAATGGGGAATTGGAAGAGAAGTGAGATTGCAAATTTAATTAAGTGTCCAGCGAAGACCTCACCAGGAAGGTGGCATTTGAATAAAGGCATGAAAAACACTCAGGAGCGGGCTATATGGCTGTTTAAGGGAAGAGTGCTCCAGTCAGGGGAGAGGACCAGTGCAAAGGCCTTGAGGCAGGTTATGCCAAGCATGGTCCAGGAGCAGCAAAGAGGTCAGTGCAGCTGGGACAAACCTTTGGTGGGAGTGGGAGAGTAATAGATGAAGCCAGAGGTGAGGAAGAGTGGGGCAGACTGTGAGACTGCACAGAACCTTGTAAGGACTTCAGCTTTTGCACTGAGGAGGGGGGTATTGGAGAGTTATGGGCAAGGAGTGCCTCTATATGGTTTAGGGTTTAAAGAATCCCTCTGGCCGCTCTGTTGAGGATGGACTATGTATCAGCAAGGGAGGAACAGGAAGACTGATGGGGCCACTGTAAAAGCAGATACAATGACAGTTTGACTAGGGTGGCAGTGGTGGCGGCTGCAAGAAGGAGTCATATTCTAGATAGATTTCCTTCTTTATTCATGTTTCACTACTTTCTACAGTTTCCCCAATGAAAGTGTAGGAAAGAAGACAAATCAAAGCTACATGCATTAATTAATTGGGGTGCACAGTGAGTTGCTGATATGGTTTGGCTCTACGTCCCCAAACATATCTCATGTTGAATTGTAATTCCCAATGTTGGAGGTGGGGCCTGGTGGGAGGTGATTGAATCATGGGGGTTGTTTCTAATGGTTTAGCACCATCCCCCTAGTGCTGTCTTGAGACAGAGTGCTCATGAGATCTGGTTGTTTTAAAGTGTAGCATTTCCCCCTTCACTCGCTCTCTCCTGCTCCACTATGTGAAGATGTACCTGCTTCCCCTTTTTCCCCTTTGCCTTCTGCCATGATTGTAAGTTTCCTGAGGCCTCCCCAGCCATGCTTCCTGTACAGCCTGCAGAGCTGTGAGTCAATTAACCCTCTTTTCTTCATAAATTACCCAGTCTCCGGTAGTTCTTTTTTTTTTTTTTTTTTTTTGACAGTGTCTTGCTCTGTCGCCAGGCTGGAGTGCAGTGGTGCGATCTCAGCTCGCTGCAACTTCCGCCTCCTGTGTTCAACTGATTCCCCTGCCTCAGCCTATCAAGTAGCTGGGACTACAGGCACGCACCACCACGCCCAGCTAATTTTTCTATTTTAGTAGAGACGGGGTTTCAGCATGTTGGCCAAGATCGTCTTGATCTCCTGACCTCGTGATCCACCTGCCTCGGCCTCCCAAAGTGCTGAGATTACAGGGGTGAGCCACCGAGCCTGGCCTCAGGTAGTTCTTTATAGCAATGCGAGAATGAACTAATGCAATTGCTATAAGTCTCATTTGCTATAAGTCTCATTGCTGTTGTGAGCATGGAGATAGCTCTATCCTGGAGCCCTGGGCTTGGGGCACCCAGGGAAGACAGGAGGGCTTCATACCAAGGGTGGCTTTCCCAGCACCACATCCAGCCCTCCTGCTCACCACAGGGCAGCTGTGACACATTCATCCAATGAAAAGGTCACCAGGGGAAGGTCACCATTGAGCAGAAGGTGAGACGGGGGCTGGGTCTCTCACAGTGCCTCCTTTCTCCAGCCTCCTCAGCAGAGACTATAGGGCCAGGAGGAGGTGATGTGGTGGCAACTTGGACCTAGTCCCACTGAACACATAATGCTGGGGAACACTGAACGGTTGTGGGAGTATCTGGACCTATAACAGGGCCCTGTGACTTAGTCCTATGAGGGCTGTGCCCGTGCTTCTGCCCCTTTGCCTGTCGATGATGGAGAACTGTCCAGTGATCACCCGCACAGAGGTTGGTCTGCCATCCTCTTGCAAGGTTAATGCCTGTAGTCCCACTCTCTGCTGGAGGTGCTGTCCTCTATAGGAGCCACTAGCCACATATGGCTTTTGAAATATAAATTAAGAGTAAATAGAATGAAACAATCAGTTTCTCAGTCCTACTGGCCACATTTGAAGTGTTCAGTAGGGACCTGCAGCTGGGAGGCCACTATATTGAATAGCACAAATCTAGACCATTTCCATTATCATAGAAAGTTCTGTTGGACAGTGCTGAGTTAGAGGATGGGACAGGCTGTTTGACATTTACTTGCTGATGCTCACAATAAACTGGCCACCCTAGGGGTAAGGCTTGTGGGGTGGGGCAGTGTGCCATCAGGGAATTCTACTCAATGCCTGCCTCTTCATTTCTCCACAGCCTTCATGGTTCAACTCAAATGTCACTTCCTCTGTGAATGACTCACTCCATTCCTGGGCTCCCATAACACTCACAAATACAAATAAGATACTATCCCATGCATGGAATTATGTAGAATCATGTATGTTGCAGTCTGTCCCCATGTGACTGTCAAGTCTTTCGATGGCAGTGACTGTGCCTTATTTAACTGTGTATAGCCAAAGCTTGCGGATGCTCAATAAATGTCTGTTGCATTACACATCACAGAGCCCTCTCTCCCTCCATGACTGTGTGTTCGCACAGGTCACTTAACCTCTCTGAGCTCCAAATGTGGCGTTAAAATGTAGGTGCCTGGGACTGGTTATATTATTGAGACAAGCAGTGAAAACCATGCATAAGATTAACAGAAGCTTCTTTGGGTGTGATGTAATAGAGAATAGATCTTGGTAGCAGGCATGTTTCTTCCACTCACCAGCTGTGTGACCTTGAGCAATGTACTCAACAGCTCTGAGCCTTTTAATTCCCACTTGCAACGAGGAAGTGAGGGGAGTTATTGTGGAAGTGGTGCTGGGAACAGGGCTTGGGATATCATGGGGGCTTACTACCCATTAAAACCTAACCTATTTGCAGATAAAACCACAAGGAATCTGGAAACATGGGTTGGCAGTCCTGGGACAGCCCAGGGCAGGGCTTGGAGCTGGAACTCCCCCCAGTACATGGCAGGCTGCCTCCACGAGTTGTTCTTCTCAATGCACCTGATGGTGGTGGTGAGCATAATTCATCCCTGCTCACAGTTAATGGCTGGTGACATTTTGAAGACGCCTGCCTGGCTTTGGCTTTGCTGGCAGCAGGAGGATTTAAAAATGCCCAATTGATGTCAGGTTCCAAGAAATACAAAACAGAATTGCACACAGCACCTGAGAGCAGACACAAAGTCACAAGAGTGAGATGAAGGCTCTGAGATTTCCCCGCAAGCCCCTGACCTTGCCCCTAGTGACTGAGAGGTGGTGGCCAGAGGGGTTCATCTGTCCTACCTGTTCGGACATGCTGAAATGGTGGGCCAATTTGCCATGGACAGAAGCATTTCGTGGGAACTTGGGGATTAAAATTCCACATGTCTGGAATCGATAGTCTATGCTGGTGCAATAATTCACTTTTCGAGAGAAAGGACGTAGCTCTCCGAATTCTTGGGTGAAGTGAACCACATATTTGTGGGATTAAGGGGATTTCCCTGCTTATAAATCTCACCCAGCAGTGGGTGGGTAGAGGGTGTGGAGGAGGATGGTGGGGGAGGGGCAGAGGAGTGGAGGCTCTGAGTCCCACTGGAGACCCTCGATCACAGCATTTCACTGGAGGCCAGCACGCCAGAGTGAGCATCAGACCGGTGTGATTTTTCTGATGGGAATGACACAAAAAGGTGGCCTGGAGTACTTGGGCTGGCAGAAGCAGCCAGAAATGACTCTAAAGTCAGGCAGGCTGTTTAGGTAAGCACCATAAACAGCTAGGCCCCTTTCTGACACCAACATTAGCTACTGCATCTTAAAAGAAAACAAAATGGACAGATTTACAGGATATTTTTTTTCCCCTTAGACTTGCTACTGAGTGTGTGTCTCTGCTCATTTTGTTCTGCTTCACGGGGACAAATTCGGATCAATGACCTTGAATGTATCAGGCTCTTTCACACGGGGCAGAGCCAATTTGGACTGACTCCCAGTCGGTGTCCTTCACCCTTTCCCCTTCCTCACAGGCCCTCCCAGGCGCTTTTTCCTTTGGGGAGAGAAACCCTGGCAGAAGCCCTTAAGAGCTGGCAGGCGGCCTGTGTCCCGGGCAGGATCACTGGAGCTTCCCTAGACTGCTAGTCCGGGGAGGGCTAAGACTGGAAGTGAAATGTATTTCTTGGTGTCAGCCTGTTCCCTAATGGGTAACAGTTCATGTCGCAGAATCAGCCTGATGATTTGGCATGATTAGAAGGCGCCGCTTCTTAGGCGGGCCTGGGGATCATGGCTTGAGTGTGGAATTAGCTCTCAGCCCCCCAGGGAGGGAGCCAAACCCCGCTAGAGAGAAGCCCCCACTCCCGCTAAGGAAGCAGAGGTAATAACTAATAACCTTCCCTCCGCCCCGCCTTCCCCTAACCTTGTCGTGAACCGTGGTTGTTTTGTTCAAAGAAGTGCTCGTGCAACCAGGCTCACTTTAATGAAAAGCAGACCCTTGGCTCACCGTTGCCCCTCCTTGGGCAACAGAGATAAAAACCTAATGGCATGTCAGATCCTTGATGGCAAACTCGCCAGGAAAACAAAATTATCAGGGTAGAGCGGAGGCAGCGGACCGTATCTGCTTTTGTACCATAAAATAACATAACCCGATGACCCCCTCATTTGCTGAAGGGGCACCCGGCTGGAAACACGGAGGCCTCTCACAAAAGTTCCCGCTGCCTGTCACAGCCACAAGTCGGCTTCGAAACAACCTTGCTCCCAGTTCTCTTTTCTTCCCCTCCCCTCAGGCATCTCGGCCCTCATTTCGAATTTCCAAGGCACAAGCCCTTGATGACAACACGTTTATCACCACACAAACTGTGAGACTCTTGACAGGAAAAAGTCTTCAGAAGGTTTCCTGTGCAGACACACACACCCACCCACACACACTCTACTCCACATTGAAAAACAAAATTCCCAAACTATCTCTATCAGATAACAAAGTCAAAAAGTCCCTTACCTATCAGGTCACTGAAAGACTCTCTTGACAATTCACACAACGATGTTTAATTGCATCCAAGAGATGTTTTGAAACAATGTCAGAAGTTGAAGAATGGTGAAAGTCCTTTAAGAACAACACTCTTGTCAGAAGAGCATAGTGACCTCAAGAAAACTTTCCTGAGTCATGGGGCTGGCTGCCATGGCTACTTCTCTCTTTCTTCTTCTCTCCCTCCTTCCACCTGTCACAAACCTTTACAGAGCATACATCATGAGCCAAGGTCCAAGATAGGTTCTGGAGAAACATCCTTAAGCAAGACAGGAATGATCCCTGACTAATTTCTGACCACTCATCTGTAGCAGAGCTGCTTCTTGCCCCCCAACATCCAATATCACTTTCTTTCTTGATAATAAAATCCCCAATTTTTAGCTAAGCATGTGGGTTCCCATAACAAAAAATACATGTCCCAGCCTCCCTTTCAGCAAGGTGCAATCATGGGACTAAGTTCTAACTAATGGGATGTAAGCAGAAGTATTGTGTGACATTTCCAGGAAGTGTTATTAAAGCGAGAGAAGCATACCATTTCCTCCATCTTCCTCCTTGTGGGTTGGAATGTGGGTATGATGGCTGGAATTCAAGCAGCCATTTTTTACCATGAGGTAGATGTCATGAATGGCTAATGGTAGAAGAGCAAGATAGAGCCTTCAATTGTAGAATCACTTTGGAAAACCGGCAATCTTCTACAAAATTAAACATGTACCTATACTATACTCAGCAATTCTATTCCCACTCATTACCCAAGAGAAATGAAAACCTATCTCCACATCTCCACATACAGATTTGCACACAAATATTGGTAACAAATTTTTTCATAATAATCCCAAGCTGGAAACAACCTAAATGTCCATCAACAGGTGAATAAATAAATTATAGTGTATTCATACTATGGAAGACTAATAAGCAATAAAAAAGAACTATGGATACAGCAACATCAGTGAATTCCAAAAGCATTATATTGAGTGAAAGAAGCCAGAAACAAAGGAATAGCTACTGTATGACTCCATTTATATGGAATTCTAGAACAGGCAAATCCATTTCCTGGTGATAAATGTCAAATCACCTGGAGAGGGGCACAAAGAAACTTCTGAGCTGATACAAATGTTCTCTTTTGGTTGGGCAGTTAATTACATGGTGCAAACATTTGTCAAAATTCATCAGGATCTGTGTATTTCACTGCATGCAAATTATACAATAGTAATGACAATGATATTGATAATAATAATGGCCTGGTCCTTTTGACTTTGTCATGCCACCTTTTTAGCCCTCAACCGTCCACCTCTGAACCTTATTTATTATGAGAGAAAGAAACTTCAGCCAGTCTTCTTTGGCATTTTCTATCACTTTTAGCTAATCCTGTCTTGACAGCACTACATCTTCTCCACGCCAGTCACCGGTCATGCAGCTGACTCCTCTCTCTGAGCAGTAAAGTCCACAAGGGAGTAGGTCCCACGAGCTATGACACAGGTGGAATTTGACAGCAAGGTTAATCCAAGTGCCTCAGTTTTGAAAAGTCTCACTCTGGCCCTTGTTCCAGGATTTCCCCAGCCTGAACACACAGCCAAGTCTCCTCGCTCATTCTCAGCCCACCCAGGAGAGTAGAGCATTGCAGACTCTGTGCCCCCACACCTGGCAGCCCATTTGGCAAGCAGGATCCCACCCTGTGGGGTTCACTTTGGTCAGCCGATTATTCTTGAATGCCGGTACTAGGACTATTCTTAGCACACCGTCAATCCCCAGGAGACTCTGAAGATGCACGCGGCTGAGTAACAGCTGCATCGCGGCTATTACCGATGCCATTATCATCATCATTATTGCAGAGATTCAGCTTTTGTGGTATGCCAATCAGGGGATGTTTGGGGACCTTTTCCATAATTGGAAGAACCAGTCCAGGGCACGCGTGGGTTTCAATTCAGAGTGGGTGTGACCTCACGGGAAGCATATTTTCTTGTACATAGATGGGGCTGGCATTTCTGGTCCAGTAGGCAACTGCCTGTGTGAAGGGATTTCAGGTTGATCTTCTCTCCTTCTCTCCTATCTTGCCCAGTCCTGCCACCTCTGTCTCACCAAGTAGTCCCCTCACCAGCAACCACAAATTCTACAATTAGAGATTAATTCCTTTGACTTTACATTTTCTCTGCCATTAAAATGCAAATCCTCCTGCTAGCTTTCCAGGAATTGTATTTTATTTCTTTTTCTTTTTACTCCCATTTTTTCCTTTTAAAATAAGGAGGTAGAATACATAAAGGGCCTCATGAGAGGTCATTATTGTGGAAGGAAAAGCATGAAGAAAATGGAGATGGGGCAAGGTCAGTGAAGACAAAACAACAAGAATGGTGAGCACTTCTTGTGTTTCCAGCATGCCCTGGCTGTCGGCTCACGTGATGTTATGAGAGTGACCCTCTTCCTGAAGTTTTCTTTAACAAACGCTGGGTGCATACTATATACCCAGGCACTGTAGCAACGGCTGTATGAAACTTAACTCGTTTCATTCTCATGTTAACCCCAAGAGGGGAGTTTATTAGTATCCACAGATTATAGAGAAGGAAACTGAGGCACAGAGAGATTAAGTAACTTGTTCAAGGTCACATGGCTGTTATGTAGCAGTGCTGGGATCCCAATCCCTGCCACCTCGCTGCTGAGGCTGTGCTCGTAAGAATTTTTATGTAACTATAAAAGAGCAGATTATTGCTCTGCCATCATTGGATGATCTCAATTGCCCAGATATCTTGCTCTTTTTTTTTTTTTTTTTTTGAGACAGGGTCTTACTCTGTCACCCAGGCTGGAGTGTAGTGGCATGATCTCGGCTCACCACAACCTCCACCTCCCAGGCTCAAGGCTCAACCTCCCGAGTAGCTGGGATTATAGGCGCACACCACCATGCCTGGCTAATTTTTGTGTTTTTAGTAGAGACGAGTTTTCACCATGTTGGCCAGGCTGGTCTTAAACTCCTGACCTCAAATGATCCACCCACCTCAGCCTCCTAAAGTGCTGGGATTATAGGTGTAAACCACTGCGCCCAGCCGATATCTTGCTTTTTTACTCATACAGTATTTCTTTCAAATAGATACTATTATAAATTTTTTACAATGAGATGTTCTCATTGTAAGGATGCACCCACATATTCCCAGCATTTCACTTTCCTCCCAATATACTTTTCCAAAGGAAAAAGATGTGGTATCTGTTTCCTCTTTTTTTTTTTTAAGTCTACAAACAAAACACCAGGAAAATAACAAAAAAAAACCCAACTAGTGGATGTTGTGCCATCAGCTCACAGACATCAGGACCCAGGGTGCATCCCCTCAGGCCTCTGAGATACATTTTCTGAGATTTTAAGGTGAGGGTTCTTAAACCACAAGAGGGGAGAAACCTAAAAATATTGTTCAACCTGGAGATGCCACAGGTGAAGAAAGGAGACACCACCCCGAGGGGTGGAGAGGACAAATATTGAAGTGTTTTTGATGGGAGAAAAGCCAATGTGTAGAACAGGTCTCTTGTGTTAGCTGTGGCAGCTGTGGAAGGTGCTGGAAGCTGTCGGCTCCAGCACTGGCACTTCTATAGATCTAGGCAGTTGGGAGCCTGCCAAGGCCGGGAGTGGGGGGTGACATTTTGGAGAACAACACCTGGAGCCTTTTTTCCCCAAAAAATAAAAACCACATGTGTAACTAAGGGGAAGCAGACCATTCCACAGAGAATTTCCTATTCATACCTGGGTGGAATTGGAATATTCTGTGAACTTTGTTCCTGCCTCTGTGTCCTTATGCTAATGACACTGGTGTTTCATTGTTTGCAGAGGCCACAGGAAGGAACTGTTCATGCTTTGGAGAGATGGACCAGGTTTAGGCAGGGGTGAGACAGAAGCAAAAGGACACAAGCTCCTGGTGGGTGCAGGGAAGAGGCAGGACGCTGAACTGAATACAGGCCCTGCTCCAGTGATAGGAGCTCTGATGACATCCACGGCTTCCTGCCCCTGTAGCCCTCTGCTCCCTTACTAAATGGGGCTGCCAATCTCTGACCTGACTGCCTGCCTTTTCCTCAGGGCCAGGGATCAGTCGAGGCCAACATATCACTTGATCCTTCCCTGAAATGCCTCTTCCAATCTGTAGCCACATCAGTTTAGCCTAGAGTCCCTCAAAACTTGCTACCAACAAAAACCTCTTCCCACCCCGACCCTGTTACCCCTTCACACTCCCCCATTTTCAAGGCCTCTGCTGTCTGTTGCCACTCTCAGAATTCAGAGAGACTTTCTACTCCTTTTCGTAGGTGTTCTACTGCCCAGAGCCTGCCCAATTCAGTGTGTGAATCTCCTGTGGCCCAGATCCAACCTGTCCCATGCTACGGGAGTCTTCTTTCTAATTGAGGTTCCAGATGAACTGAACTCATAAGTGAATAGGCATCTATGTGCACTTTATCTCATGTCAGGCCCCCTAACCATCCTCGGAGACAGATACCATTGTTCCTGTCCAAATAACCTGGATACCTGGGGCTGAGAGATGTTAGGGCACTTGGTCATGAGCTATAGCAACCTTTCTCAAAGTGGGTTCAGTGGAACACTAATAGCATGGTGAAAAAAGAGTCAGAAAACATCATTTCACATACTATGCCTCCCAACTGGATTCAAAATGGACATACTCATTAAAGGCTCTGAGACCTGTCTCACATCTTTAAAAAGATGAATTGACATCCCCCGACCACCTCTAACATTCCAACTCTTTTTCATCTTATTTTAAAAGCACAGCATTTCTCTAACTTATTTGACCATAGAACATTTTCTCCATGTAGCTTGGAGATTAAATTACCATACAACAAAAATTCACTCCATCTCTCTAAATTTTCATGGGAAGAGTAAACTTCCTTGTCTCATTAATGAAAGGCTTGGCCATGTGACTGGCTTTGCCCAATGGGATGAAGATGGGGGTGATCTTGTGCCAGTTTCAAGCCTAGGCTTCAAAAAATATCACATGTTTCCATTTGCCCTTTTTTGACTTTCTGTGCTCAATGAGAAAAGCACATCCCAGGGGGCTGCTGCCTCACCATCCTGATCCCTGGAATGAGACACATGGAACATAGCTACCCCAGACAACCTGCAGATGCACAAGTGAAGAATGAATGCTGATCATTGTATGCCACTGAGGTTTGGGATTGTTTGTTACACAGCATCATTATCAATGATGCTGATACACAAATATACCAGTCCTATTTAATATGCCATAGAATTATAGCACTCAATGGAATCCTCTTTGGAAAATGCTGAGTTGAAGTCAGTAAATGGCCAATCCAGAGTTGCACTCAAGGCTTCTAAAGCCAAATTTCGAAGGCCTGCTTTTCTCACTGCATCAAGCTAACAGACATGAGTAACATCTGCCTCCAAGGTTGAAAAAGTTGCCCTGAGACAGTGTGATTTTGGGGATTTTTAAAAATGCAACAAGAAATACAGGGGATGGGGTAGGTGATGTTCATGGAGTCTCCAGGCTGGCACTCTGAGGCAGGTCGGGAGCCCTCGGGCAGGTGCACCAGAGGCAGGAAACATGTGCTGCTGTGGTCCCTCCCAGGCCAAATCCTTGGAAGCACTGCATCACAGAGGTTCTCATCTCAGATTCTTAGCACTGCTTTTGAGTTCTTTCTTTCCTTAAACCTGCAGAAGCTACATTATTTTCCAAGATCCTTGTCAGTAGCCTAAATTCATACCAACTTGCTGAGTTGGTACAAAGTGCAGAATTGATGGTACAGAAAGACATTAAACAACCTACAACCCTTTAGACCATGTCTACAGATCATCTGTAGCCTCCACTGAAGAAACATTTCATTAAATCCTTGCAGTTTCTCCCCAAAGAGTAGGAATGCCCTTCTGTCTTTTAAAAACAGATGGAGGCCTGGCATGATTTTCATTCCAGCTGGGACAGTGGATTCACCTGAGCTAAGCTCCAGAGAGGGTCGGTTAATCTTCATTCAAGAAATACACCTTGAGTACCCTAGGCCATGGAGAAGCTGGAATACACCATGTCTGCAGGGAGTGGGTACAATCCCAGCCCAGAGGGGAGAGAGGCAGGCCAATGACAACTACACTGCAACGTGCTGAAGGAGTGTCTAAGTCTGAAGGTTCTTTGTAGGCAGAAAAGTATCTATCAGGGCCATCCGTATATGAAGGTAATTGTGAAGTCCCCCTCCACCCTAACAAATAGTGGCTACAGGGCTACCCTCACAGATAAAGTGGTACGATGTGCATAGAATGGGACTGATTCGTTATATATGGTGTGAAGCTTCACCCTGTGATGGTGATTGGCTGACAGAAGAGTGAATGAGCTCCAAAATGCCAGCTTCAGCTGAATAGGGGTGTGCCCTGAGAGGCAGCCCTGGAATGAGATAGGAAATTAGGAAATGCTAAGTTAACAAATCAAATCCCTTGTCTCGTGCTCTGTTTGGAAAGAGACTATGAAAAGAAAGAGGCTAATCAGCCATGTAGGCCTCCGGAAAAGTGAGACCTTGAGGCAGAGGCCGGAGGGACCCACTGAATAACTCCAGGGGAAAGAGTGCCTTGGCTCAGGATCCTTGAGTGTGTTAGTTTCCTTGGTCCCTTAGGTAAGATCAGGGCTCTGGGACTTGGGTGACTTGAGCAAGGTAACCAGGACACAGCATGTTGAGGAGGCACTCACAGTCAGGGTTGTAGAAGTTCAGTGTTAGCACTCGAGAGTGCTTTCTTAAGTTTCGTGCCCTGGCGGTCTCACTGCCTCACTTGAGCCCTAGCCTTGGCAAAGAGGCTCAAAGCAGCAGGTCCATGAGTGGAAGGTGTGTTTTGAATCTAGCCTCTGCCACTTATTATTTCTGTAGCCACTTATTATTTCTGTAATCTTGAGCCAGTTCCTTAACTCTCTCAGCTCCAACTTCCCCTTCTGTGAAATAGGGATGCAGTTTCAATCTCACAAGGGGATACAGGAGGATGATGCTTGCAGAGTACTAAACATGCAGCCTCCAGTAAATAGTTATTATTGGCTTGGAAAGATATCCTCTCCACGAGGGGAGAGTCTTTATTCAGCATTATCTGAAAGATGTCTCTTAACGTCATTGTAGTGGAGGCTGTAATGTGCCACCCGGGTTTCCCTTCAGGACCACAGGACTGCTTCCTCCAGCTGCTGAGAGAGCCACTTGGCATAAAAGCCTCAGCAGTCTACCTCCTGCGGGAATTGCCTCAACTGAAGAGAGCTACTTTGTTCAAGGTCCACTCACTTCCTGGGGCAGCCTACATCCAATGACTGGCCATGTATGGGTATAAAGGCCCTGACCTCTTGCCCCAACTTGGGACTACTCTGAAGGGTCATCTCAGCTCCAAAGCCCCCAGGGTGTCAGCTGAGGCCTCTCAGTGGAGGGATTGTAGCCCAAGGTCCTTCTCTCCTCTGCTTTGCTTCCCTCGCTCCCCTGCAGGCTCTCTTCCATAAACTTCTTGCATGTCACGTGATAACTCACCTGGGGAGTCCACTCACAGGGGAGCACAGCCTGCGATAATCATTCCACTCCTTCCTTGTATTTCTGTGCTCACCATATTAATCAGGATTCTTTTGGTTGTAAACTTAGGCAAAAAACCAATGCATCAGATCACAGAATCCCCGGAAAGTTGAAAGCTGGGGAGAGCAGGGAAACCGTTGGTCTCCTTTCCACTATGACTCTTTCTGTATGTGCATGTTACTCTGTCTCACCTGTAGACTGTTTCTACTACATGGTGAAATATGTGCCTGCTCAGATCTTCCAAATTCTGCACCTTAAATTCCAGACCACTTGAGAAACACTGACTCATTTCAAGTTTAGAAAACTCCAGAGAAGACTTGTGATTGGCCCATCTTGGGTCAGGGGTCATCCTGAACCAATTAACAGACCCCAGTGACCATGTTAAAAAGTACTCACTCCCAAGGGAAATACCATGTTTTGGCAGTTAACAGACGAAGAAAAAAAAATAAGAGTTTGGCCGATAAAGAGAAAAGGACCCACTAGTGGAGATTGTTGTCAGATTTTTGGTTGCCTGGCATCTGAACACCTTCTATCTGAATCTAGGTGGGAGGTAGAGCCCACCTGTCACTTGAGCAGCTAAAAATGCATGGCACTTGCTGTAGCAGACACTGTTGTGCCCACGAATAAGTGCTTGGCACTCACCATTCCTGTATATGCCAATGTAAGCACGTGTAACTTTCAATACAGACAAGGTTAGATGGGCAGGGAAGTTGACTTCGCTCGGGAGTTAATGCCACCCTCAACCAATGATGGGTGGGAACTGGTTAATCAAAACGCCAGTTTCCCTGCCTCTCAGGTAGGATAACTCGAAGACAATCTATACTATCTCCTAGAGGTCCCCAACAAGAATGAGCCCCAGTTGCCCACAGCGGTGACATGCCTACAGTTTCATGACCTGTCCGTCCTTTATCAGCTTGTCTCTTTTCCTATCTCAATACCCCACTTCCTACTGGCACTTCATGGAATAATTCCCAAGTAAATTATCCTTATCTCAGAGTTTTTACCAGGAGAAACCCAAACTAAGACACTTGCCTTCTCAATCTTCCTGGTGGTCAGGTCATGCATGTGTGACGTAGACTCAGCCAGTCAGATATACCTGCCATAGATTGCAATCAGCAGCTAGGAACAGTGGGAAATCCTTTCTGGCAGTAGCCATGGTGGCTATAACATCCAGATCCCAGCAGGCACCAGTGAACAAAGGAGTCATGTCTGTCAGCTGTTGGCAGTACAAGCTAGTGTTCTCATTGGCTTGGGTCTGCCTCCCCAGCTGCTCTCTGACCTCTACCTGCTTTTCAAGGCTTGTTCAGCAGTTTTATCAGCAACTTCGCAAATCACCTAATATTGCTTCAACAATTCCTTCAATGCTCCAATTAAGTCAGACTTTGTTCTAAAACCCAGGCTGCCATCAGCAAATATGGCCACCCATATCACTTGTTCATAGGCAGAGAATGTGAAATCAGGCTGGTGAGAAGGTCTGGTATCACTCTGCATTAGTCTGATTAGTCATCATGGCTTGCATATTTAAGTCTCTGTTGAGCTGGATGAGTGAG
The DNA here is from genome assembly GCF_003255815.1 of Theropithecus gelada. NCBI lineage: Eukaryota > Metazoa > Chordata > Mammalia > Primates > Cercopithecidae > Theropithecus > Theropithecus gelada. The sequence continues at coordinate 19,911,746 of NC_037689.1, forward strand.
TTGATCCATTCTTGGGGTGCTGAGAGCATCCAGTTTCTGAGGCTGCCCGGCTGAAGATCTGACTGCCACCCACGGTGGATTCACCAAAACGCCACCTCAGAGGAGAATGAGCAGGTTTCAACCTGGGTGACCATCAGATTCTTCCCAGACATCACTTTCTTGCATTCCTCAGAATCATGGCCCTTTGTATTTGAAAGAGCAGCACCAAGATTCCCCCACCATCACCGAATCAGAGCCACTCACAGGTGAGGTTCCCTTTTCAGAGCAACACAACAAGTGCAGAGAGCTAGGTAAAGGGCCAGTAGGAAAATCTGTGGATACTCTGTCCAGAGGAGAATAAGCACAGAAAGCCAAATGTGCAGCTTTGAGGTGCTACTAAAACCTCAGTGTGGGGAAGAGAGAAAAAAAGGCAGATCTTTTCTTGTTTTTCTGCGTTCTTCCTGGCCTTGATCAAATTAACATTGCTAAGTGCCAGTCTTGTCTGAACATATGCAGAAGAAACATTAGAATAGAATAGAGTAAGAGTAGAATAGAATAGAATAGAATAGAATAGAATAGAATAGAATAGAATAGAATAGAATAGAATAGAATAGAATAGAATAACAAACTGAGTTCATGATACAGGCAAACAATACCATCTTGCTGCTTCGTGATTCCTGCTTCAGTCTTCTCTTTCTTCCATGAAACAAATGCCCTGTAACTTTACTCAAAGAGGGTGAAAATAAGCAAAAAGAAAGTTCGCTTGTTGCCTCCAGGTGACTGTGGGAGGTAGGTCAGAAAGGCCCCCTTCCACTGAAGCTGCATTTACACACTGACACACTCCTCTCTTGTTAATATTTGCATTGAACAAGCCATTTTCTGTGCTGACATTTTGCATCTAGTTAAATGCCAGCAAATCCAGAGAGATGTGGCTTTGACCTGTGGTTCTGCCCTTTTGGACAAGCGTCTGATGCTGTGGTACTTTCATTCTAATTTCTTATATTCCACATTTTGAATTCTTTCATCTCTAATATTTTTAACTGGATGAAATGCTTCAGACTTAATATTATCTCTGCTGAATACTTAATTGAGAAATGTTGTTAAAAAGGCATTTGGCTTAAATGATCTAAGTGTATGCATAGATATTTCTTTTCTGACAGCAAAGTGGCTTTGAATGATTTTTGTTATTATTAGGAAATTTTAAAAAATTTGCCTTAAAATGTTTAGTGTAGCTTTTTTTTTTTTTTTTTTCAGTGCATGGCTTTGCTAACCATGAGGGAGAAATTGCTATTGAGGATTTCAAAAGTCTAGGGAGACAGCAGGGTGTAGCGATGGAATTGTATGGACTCTGGAAGAAATAAATCTTCAAACCGGGCACCCTGTACTCACTACATCTTGGATATGAGGAAATGAAGTGCAGAGAAGTTAGGGGGCTTTCTACCTGTCACGGTGGTCCAAGGTTTTCAATGCCAGGTCTAATTCCGTGGCTTCTCCATGACTTTGAGGTGGGGATGGGGCGAGGACGCACTCCTCTTCCAGTTTACTCCACAAGCCCTGCTCTGTAGTTCTGAGATCACATTCTGTGGCCACAGCTGAGGGCCAGGAGACATGGACAGTCAGCCAAGCTAAGTTCCTTCTAACACTTTGGCATTGGGACACAATGAGTTTAGTTGGTCTCCTTAGTCAGATGCTTGCTCCGGGCAGCAATAAACTACTAGTCTTATGCAGGAGTGTGTGCAGAAGCCCGGAGCCTGTAGCCTGGTAGGTGAGGAGGCCCTGACCTCAGCTGTTACCCTTCCAGCTCTTGGCTGCCATTTCTTCTGAGATCTGCTTGTGCTGCATGCCCTTGAGGCCTGTGACTAGCTTCAGCTTCTTTACCTAAAGCCTCTTTCCTTTAGCTAGCTCTGGGTCTTTTATTTTTTGAAGTCAAGCAATCTCTGATTAAGTGGTGTAGTCCTCTAAATTCCAGTAGAGTTACAAACCAGACTGCTCTCAAGCAGTTCTATTTTCTTAGCAACTTTCATCCTAAAATATATGTTTTCATCAAAAGAAGAAAAGGGTTTTTTAATAGATAAAGTTTCACGTGTTATGGTTCACGTAACTTTAAAATTTTGGTCAGGCCATAGAATTCAGGCTTCGGAAACCCAAGAACAATGTGGAAATTCTCCTTTATATCTCTTTTATTTTCCTTTTCCTTTCTTGGTTCTGAAGAATTTCTACATGCTTACATTCTGGTAACTCCAAATTCATAAGGTCTGTGCCTTGGCTTCCTATTCCATTCATTCAATCATTCAATCAACCATTTATTCATTCAACAAACCCTCATTACCTACTAAGCACCTGGTATTGTATTATGTGCTGTGAATTCAGAGATTAGTAGGAAAATTTCTTCAGGGTACTCAGTTATTAGGGGAAGCAGACAGGAAATTGCTGAGTATAGCAGAATAAAATGCTCTGGTGGAGGTGGTTACAAGGTTTTCTGGAAGCACAGAGAAGGGGCATGGGACATGGCAGGTACTTCACTTATCTCAGTAGAGCTGGGGGAAGGTAGGAAACACCTCCAAGAAGTGAAGCTTGAGCTGAGGTTTGATGGCTAAGTATGTCAGTTCTTCAGAATGTCAGTATGGGAAGCAGACACCTAGATGGAATTAGACACCTGTGAAGGATACATGAAGGAAGCAAGAGGAGATGAGGAGGACCTTCAGACAGGGAGGCAGGTGTAACCCTGTGGAAGGAGAAGGGAAGGAAGAAGAGGTGGTTTGGGAGAGCCTCAGTCGGCAGCACAGCTCTGAGAAAGTCTCAGCCAGGCTGATGGGAATCCCCAGAGCACAGACTGCTCATCAGAAAGGTCCCATGTAAGGCAGGAATGACCCAGGGCTAGTCCTGACCACCTCTCCTCCCCGTGCTTTGTCATGGGTGGGAACAGCCTGGAGAGAAGTTTGCCCCCGGCAGGAATTCTGCAGTGGATCCTGCAGGTGTGGCACTCAGAGGCTGTCAGACGATTACATTACTCCCAAGGCATTTTCCACTGAAAGGAGGTCTGGCCAGTGCCCTCCCATGGCTGCCACGCTAAATGAAGCTTACCCTGGTGGAGAAGATGGAGAAAGATGTTTCCAGCAGGAACGAATAGCATGAGCAAAGGCCTGATGGCAAGAGTGAGCATGACAAAAGAACACACAATGGGGAAAGGATAATTTTTTAAATAAGTGATGCTGTGAAGACTGGATATCCACATGCAGAAGAGTGAAATTAGACCCTTATCTCATACCATACACAAAAATTAACGCAAAATGGATGGATGAAAGGTTTCAATGTAAAACCTGAAACTATAAAACTACTAGAAGAAAACATAAGGGAAAAGCTTCATGACATTGGTTTGGGCAAAGGTTTTTTCAGTATAACCCCAAAAGCACAGGTAACAAAAGCAAAAATAGACAAATGACGTTGCATCAGACTAAAAAGCCTCTGCACAGCAAAGGAAACAATTAACAGGGTGAAGGGAAAAAACATTGACAAACCATAATCTAATAAGGAGTTAATATTCAAAATACATAAAAATGCAAACAACTTAATAGCATGAAAACGAATAACTTTATTAAAAATGGACAAAACTGTTGGGTACGGTGGCTCACGCCTGTAATCCCAGCACTCTGGGAGGCTGAGGCGGGTGGATCATTTGAGGTCAGGAGGTCAAGACCAGCCTGACCAACATGGTGAAACCCCGTCTCTACTAATAGTACAAAAATTAGCTGGGCGTGGTGGTACATACCTGTAATCCCAGCTACTCGGGAGGCTGAGGGAGGAGAATTGCTTGAACATGAGAGGCGGACGTTGCAATGAGCTGAGATCGTGCCACTGCACTCCAGCCTGGGCGACAGAATGAGACTCCGTCTAAAAAAAAAAAAACAAAGCGCAAAACACCTGTATAGACATTTATTAAAAGATACACAAATGACCAACAGGTAGATGATAAAATGTTCAACACCACTAATCATCAGAGAAATGAAAATCAAAACTGCAGTGAGATATAATCTTACACTTGTTAGAATGGCTACTATCAGAATACCCAAATATAACAAATGTTGCAGAGGTTGTGGAGAAAAGGGAACCATCTTACACTGCCGGGGGGAATGTAAATTAGTACAGCCAATATGGAAAACAGTATGGAGTTTCCTCAAAAAAAAAAAAAAAAAAAAAATAGAACTACCATAGGATCTGGCAATCTCACTGCTGGGTATATATCCAAATGAAATGATATCAGCATATCAAAGAGATGTCAGAACTTCCATGTTTATTGCAGTGCTATTCACAATAGCCACAGATGGAATCAACCTTAGTGTCCATCAACAGATAAATGGATAAAAGAAATATGGTATACATACACAATGGAATGCTATCCAGCCTTAAAAAAGAAAGGAATCTTGTCATTTGTGAGAACATGGATGAAACTGGAGGACATTATGCTAAGTGAAATAAGTCAGTCACAGAAAGATTGCATGATCTCACTTGTATGTGGAATCTAAAAAAGTTAAACCCATAGAAGCAAAGAGTATAATGGTGGTTACTGGGGGCTGTGGGATTGGGGAAATGGGGAGATGCTGGTCAAAGGGTACAAAGTTTCAGTTAGACAGTAGGAATAAGTTCTGGAGACCTAATGTACAGCATAGGGACTACAGTTAGCAATATTGCATTGTATACCTGAAATTTGCTAAGAGAATAGAACTTAATTATTCTCACCCAAAAAAGGCAACTGTGTGAGATGATGGATATGTTAATTAGTTTGATTGTGGTAATCATTTCATAATGTATACATGTATCAAAACATCACATTGTACACATTAAGCACATACAATTCTTATTTGTCAATTATATCTCATTAAAGCAAGAAAAAGAAAAAAAGAGTGAGTGTGGCAAGCTTGGGAGAATCGCAGGTAGTTCAGTGGACCAGAGGGAAGTTTGACTTTAGGCTTAATATAAAGGGAGTAACTGAAAGCTTAAAAGAAGGAGAATGACAGAGTCAAATCTCCTTGACTGGGAGTCTGAAATGTTTACTGAAGCTGGGTTGTGCGATGGATACTTTCAGTCCCCAAATGTACCATCTCTTCCTTATGACTAAAGGTGCCTGCCAACTGGATGGAAAGACTCACACATTACTATCGTATATTGAGCACCCAATATGTACCTGGCACTATGAAGCCCCAGTCCTATAGTAACTCATTTAACCCTTTCGATAATCCTGTAGAGAAAGTCCTGTTATGTCCGCATTCACAACTGTGGAAACTGAGGCACAGAGAGGTGTAGTAACTTGCCCGAGGGCACACAGCTGAGAATTCTGGGACTGAACACACTCTGTCCCCAAGCCTCCACTCTCAACCGACATACTCATCTTTTTTCAAAATTTTGTCTCTCTAGAGAGGCATGCAAGTGAAAAATTGGCCCGTAAGCATCTCCCACTAGCCCCCATCAGCCTATATAAGAAAACTGCTTAGAAATGTGAGGGAGTTATACAGATGTGTGTGGGGGTGGGGAGTCATCTGGAGTGAAACATAGTGTTTTTTCTCCTCCTAGATTCTACTTCCCACCACACCCCTGCCACCAACCAAATAGGGTCTTCAGGAGAAGTGCTCTTATCTGTGCAATAGAGCCCGCCAGAAGGGACACCTGGTGACCCTCTTCAGAGGCCTGATTCTGTGCTGCAGAAACTATGGACCTGCTCAACCTGTGCACTGGAATTCTAGGGATAGCCTGAGCTGTCCCTAGGAGACTGGGAGCATTCTCCAGCAGAGACCAGCAATTGCCTCCTGCCTGGAGAATCTGGAAGGAGGAAGGGGGGCTGGAATCACCTGTGATAGCAGGTGAGGGAAAGAGGGCAGAAAAGGGTAGCAAAACTGCACTCCTAGAAGTTGGAATGGCAAGGGCGAGTGAGCGTCCGGAGACTAAGTGACTTCTGTAGAAGGTAACTGGGCTGGCACTGTTTCAAAGAGTCCCTACCCAAGAGAGCTGCCTCCTGGAGTGAGGGGTCCCAGCAGAGGGAGGTTGTGAGGGTGAACCAGACTGGGCAGGAGTTGAGAGGGTGCCTTGTTACGGTACAGTCTTACAGTAACTCATGTAAACCTCACAACAATCCTATACGGAAGCTCCTGTTAGGTCCGCAACAGAGACAGTGCAGTGCTAAGGATGTTTCAAGGCCTCCCAAACACCTATGGAAATGCCTCAGGAGGGGGCATCATTTGGGAGCCTTCCTAGAGACAGCCAATGATGGGATTATTACAGGGTAGACAGGGAAGTATGACTGTACTCTTTTCTCCCACCTCTCTGCTCAGACTCCAATGTATCAGAGAAAACAGGAAGACCAAGAAACAGCCAAGAAGAGGGGCTGAGGAATGAGAGATGGAGGAGGCAACAGATTGTCCTTCCCATTGCCAAACCCCAGGCCGAGTCTGAGGGGATCAGACTGGGCAATTGAATCCTCAGAGGTTCCTGGAAGTATGGGTGCTGAATAAGATGTCAAGGGATAGGAAAGAGGGAGCTGGTAGTGACAAGTGCGAATGCAGATGTTGGAGCAACAGTCTGTTTCCTATTACTATCCCATCAACTTCAGTCCATGTAACAGGCTAGTTTTACATGCATCTACTGACCAGCCACATATACAATTAGTCCTTTGAGGAACAGGATACTATTATCCTCATTTCACAAATGAGGACACTGAAGCTTAGAGAATTTAGGGTACTTGCCCCAAATCTTTAAATTCAATCACTTCCTTATTGGTTAACTTCATAAATTTAGGATTTTTTATGTCATAAAGTAGGAAATGACCACACTTACGATGTCAGTGCAAAGTCTAGTGAGGCTCTGAGCAGGAGTGGGAAGGGACACCAGGCAGTGGGCCCCTCCTGTGGCAGGGGGGCTGTAAGGTTGGAGACAGTCTAATTGCCACCCTGATAACTTAGCCTCAGCTGGGGATGCGCATGTGGACACATAGAATGATTTCACCTCTTAATTTCATGGTGACTGATGCCAGTGGGCAGTCAGTTGTGGGAGAGGCACGGCAGGGAGGGCGCTGTGTAGAATTCACAACATGCCTGAAAGCTACCCACTCTCCCACCCACCTTAGCAGGCTCCAGAGAGAGCAGCCTTTGCCTTCCCACATTCCCTCTGTGATCTGTTATGATCCACAGATGTGCACACACACACATATGCACACAAATGCCAACACAGGCACATGCATGTATAGCCATGAATACATGAACACACATGTACATGTGCACGCATATGAGCACAAACACATGCATACATAAGTGTCTACAAACTGGCATGCACACACATGCACACATGCAAATGCAGACCCACATGCCCGTATACATGCACACACATATGCATGCAGACACATGTGCATACAGGCACACCCCAAAGACAGGCACACACACATGTGCACCCACACCCAGGAATGCACATCCATGCATAAGCATACATGCATGCACGCAAGCTGCTTTTTGTAGCAATCTACAAATCAGTTTCATGACCTTGTAGACGTACCTCCTCTATGAGTCAAGGTGGCATAGTAAGCTCAGAAGGAATATTTTCCTTCCTGAGGTAGCTGGGTTTCCCCTGAGGAAATGATTCAGAAAAATGTTTCCTTCCCAAATCAGAACAAATCAGAAGGGAAATTTTATGCCAAAATATTTGTTTTCTTGACATAGAGACAAGTGAAGCAGCCCCCTCATCCATCTGTGCCCTTGGTTCTTCTACCTCATAGTGCTTGATGCGTGCAGCTGCATGGCTCCAGGCCCTGGCTGGATGGGTGCCCTCTCACAGGGCTCCATCATGAGCCAGACTGGGCGGCCACCCTGCAGAGAAAGACCTGGACCAATGTGTATCCTTACTGAGCATGGTTATTTGATCCCTGTTATAGTTCATTCCTTCTCCTGTTCTTAGGACTACTTAGGAATTGAATGTGCTGAGACTGCCTCTCAAAGAAGCCCCTCCTTAAATGAATCCAGGAGGGAAGTTCTGAAGACTGTGGTCTATGCTAAAGGAATGCAGATATTTATAAATGGTCATCTGCAGTGAATGAACCAAATCCAAATGACAGTCAAGGAGAACTGTAAACAGAGGAAAAGAGGGCTGAACCCACGCTTCCAGGGAAGAAAGAAGAGAGAGAGAAAGAGAAAGAGAAGAGAAAGAGAAAGAGAGAGAGAGTGAGAGAGAAAGAGAGAGAGAGAGAGACTGACTTCTGGAATCAATCAAGGGAAGTCTGGAAATGGTGGATGGATGGAACAGAAATCCCCAAGCCAAGTGTGAACAGGTGACAGATCTCTCTCAGGCCAAGGGTCTAGACTCTGTAGCCAAGCACTGAGCACCAAATGTGAACATGATAAAGTTGTTAGTCAAAAGAAACTGCTTACCTATTGTCTAGTAAGCTGCACTTTGAACAACCAGCTGGAGTGGTGGTTCTGGAGTAGCTGCCTCTTCTGGCCTGGAATGTATATAAACACCACGAAAAAGGCCCAGAGCTGGACTGGCGAGGGGTCTTTCCCTGGGGAGAGCAGACCACCCACACCATTTGGGAGACTACTTTGGGCTCATCCAGGAGGCCTTTTGATGTGTCTGTTATACTGAAGATAGTGTTCTGAGGTCCCCAATCTTTATTTATGTTGTTGGTTGTAGTACAAAAACCAAACATCAGGAGAGAGAAAAACTGTTTTAACTCAAGTAATAGCCTAAGACTAAAAATGAAATCAATTCAGGGTTATTAACAAGAATCTATCAGATCTTCTGCAAAAAGAGAAAAAAAGAGGGAGAGAGAAAGAGAAGGAGAAGGGGACAGTAGGGGAAGGGAGAAAGGAAGAGAGGGATGAGAAGAGAGAATGGAGGAAGGAGCGAGGGTGAAAGAGGCAGAAAGGAAGGAGTATGAGAAAAATCAGCACAGATCATCTTTGGTGCATATTAAAAACAATATAGGAAGTTTATTATGCCCATAAAAATTGCCTTTTCCCATTTGTGTTGACTATGTGGCCCTCAAGGTCTAGTGTTATACTCTCACTTTTGATAAACACATAGTAGCAAGATACAAAAACAAAAACAAGAAAAAACCCAATATAGCCATGTGGATAAAGGACTACTAATATTTAATCTGAATGTTAAGGGCAATAGGGATGGGTGGAGACTGTGGCTAATTGGTACACACCAACCCTATCTAAAGGGGGAAGTCACCATTTGGCACCAGGCTGCTGTTGCCTTGAGTGAATGCAGAGCCTATATTGCCAAATCTGATTTTGTAAGAGATACTGAAAATTCAGTTTTATATGAAATCTCCAACTTTTAAAGTATTGAACCAGTTCTTTGTAAAGCCCATGCCAGGCTCCATTTATATTGGGGAATTCTGGTTTGTCACATGAGCCCTAAAAGGACAACTGAAATATTAAAAATGTGACAGCTATTCCTCTTCTCAAATTCTCCACTTTCCCCCCCCCACCCCCCCCAGACATAGTAGCAGAAACAGGTTGGTGTTTCAGATGTTGGTATAATCAGGACTTTTAAATTAAGTAAAATAAGCAAAGTGTTTTTCTTTTTTAAACACTGTAGCCATGTTTAAATATATCCCCCATATTCTTTGGCACTCTTCCCATTGCACCGTGGCATCTATTATGCCCTCTCCTCTCGAATCTGGGAGGGCTTGTGACTGCTTTGAACAATTGATTATGGAGAAACTGATACCATGTGACTTCTAGGCTGGGTCGCAAAAGCTTCTGACCTGATTCCCCTGGAACGTTTCTTGAATGCTTGTTCTTGGAGTGTTCAGCCTCTCATGATCCTCAGGACAGTCTCAGAACCCAGTATCTATGTTGAGAGAAGCCTGAGCCCTATGGAGTTGTCATGCTTAGGCACTCTACTGGACAGCCCCAGCTCAGCTCCCAGTCAGCAGCCAGCTACTGGTCTAGAATTGCATCCTCCTACTTTTGAAAAAGACATGATACCAAGATAAATGTTTTTCTGACTAAAATGAAAACAAAAGCAAGAAAAAATCATGGACATCCAGCGTTGTTGAACCTCCAGAAGACTCCAGCTCCAGCCACCACCTGGCTATGATGGCTGGAGAGACCCCAAGTGAAAAACACCTGGCTGAATCCACTCAATTCACAGAACCTAAGAGACAGTAACATTGTTTTAAGTCTCTAAGTCTTAGGGTGGTTTGTTAAATAGCAACAGTAACTGGCAGAAGCATCTACTCTAGTCGGTATAAGCATGAAGGGCTAGAATGAGACCCCTCTAGCACAGTAGCCTCACTTAGTGCTCGACTCATTGGTATTTGTTGTGTTCTTGCCCCAATTCTCCTGGCGCTGGAGGGAGGGGCAAGGCATTCCACAGGAAACCTAAGCATCAGCTAGCTGGGACGGCTGCCAAGCAGGCTAGGGGAGCCCCAGCTTGGAGCAACCTCCACGTGAGGCAATTAAAATGTGAAATGTAACCTTTAAGGAAAGAGCCTGACTTTACCTTTGCATCTTGGAGACTTGGGATGCAGAAGACCTGTCAAGTCCTGTCCTCTCCCCACCCCCCATTCTCTCCCCAGCCCTGATCACGTTTCTGTCTTATGTTTGGACACAGGACTCAGACTTGTGTACACATGGAGAACAGCGTCTGGCGCCGAGAACAGAGTGGCTGAGAGCTGGTGTTTCTCCTCTTAGGAAAAAAAAAATGACAGGGAAAGAAAGAAAAATAGGAGAGAAGAAAAGAAGAGAGAGAAGAAGGTAAAAAAGAGGGAGGGAGGGAAGGAAGGGGTAGGGAAGGAAAGGAAGAGGAAAAGGAGGAGGAAGAGGAAGAGATGGAGAGAAGAAAGGAAGGAAAAGGAAGGGAGGAAAAGTAAAAGAAGAAGGAAGGGAGAAAAGGAAGAAAGGAAAGAAGGAAAAAAGGAAGGAGAGAGGAATGGAAGGAAGAAGGGAAGGGAAAGAGGGAGACAGGTAAAGAGGGAGGGAGGGAAATAAGGAAGAGGGAGAAGGAGGGAGAAAATGGGGAAGGAGTAAAAGATGGAAGAAAGAAAGGAAAGAAGAAGGGAGGGAAGGAGGAGGGAGGAAGAAGGGAGGGAAGGAAGAATAGAGGAAATGAAGGAAGGTACAGGGAAGGGGAAAAAGGAAGAAGAGGAGGAAAAGAGGGAGGGGAGAAGGAGGAAGAAAAGGAGAGAGGAAAGAAGGAGGGAGGGAGGTAAGGAAGACAGGAAGGAAACCCAAACGTCGAGGTAGCACTGTGTGTTTGGATCACTTGCTTTACTGAAGTATTACCTTCATCAGAAGCAGATGGACTGAATCACGTCAAAGTCTACCTAGGCAGGAAGCATTGTTTTAATTTACCCAGGTCACGGCAAATATATTGTCATTCAGCATGTGAAACTGTTTGAACTTACAAGGAGTAACCCAGCAACAGCAATTACCCCACGTGTCGGTTGTGCTCTGATGATACAAACGCAACTGGAATGGAGTCTCACAATTTCACAAGATGACAAAAAATTGAATTCTGATGTTTCACCTCCACCTGCGAATGAGCAGGGAGGTGCTGAGAGGACAGCTAAATACACAAATTCCTTGGGCCCATGGGCACTGTACAGAGGCCGGCTGTACCGGGGCAAGCTTGCCCTCCTCTCAACCACAGGCCAGCAGCCAATGCAGAGCAGCCCCACCGCGGGCTTTTGTCTGCTGAGAGCACACCCCCTGCATTTCTTATCAGATTTACTGCGACAAGGACCTGGAGAAAAGCAAGATGCTGGTAAGAGCTCATCAATTCAGACCCCACTATTCAGAAATTTGGATTTATTTTTTTTTGTCACGGGGAACTAGAACTGATGTGAATCTTGGCACTATCCTTGAAAAAAAAAATCATTCATAATAACACAACAATAATATATAACATTTACTGAGTTCTGACTCTGAACGAGGTACTGTCTGGAGTGCTCTTCGTGGATGTCTCATTTAATCTTCAAAGCAACCCTGTGAGGAAGGTCTTATTATTCTCTCCATTTTGGAGGTGATTACTTTGAGGCACAGAGAGGTCAAGGCCTGCCCAAGGTCACACAGCTAATGAACGGGAGAGCCTGGATTCAAAACCTCAGCAGTCTGATTGATGCCAGAGCCATATTCTCAATCACGCTTTGAAAGGCAACTCCCAGCTCGGTCAAGAATTCAAATTTTTTCTACGGACCTGAAAATCATTTTAACAGTACCCATTTTCTGTTGTTAAAAAAAAAAAAAAAAAGTAACCCAATCAATGATTCTTATCCATTCATTAAGTCAAAGTTGCTCCCTGACCATCCTGTTAGCCCTTGTTTCATGCATGTGAAATGAATAAAACTTCATTTTGTTCAAAAAGACCCTTGGATTCAGACTTTCTATGCTTTTAGATGGGCTTTCTTATTATTATTCAAAGTCACTGGGGTTTTTCTCGAAGACTTTGGAGACTAAACTAATCACAGCTGCCTTTGAGGGGATCACTGGGGATGGGATGTTTCAAAGCGCCATCTAGATTGGCAATCAGGGGACAGCCCATGTCATCAGCTGTCGACTCCCAGGGCAGCTCAGCAACGGGGCTGAGAGCCCTTGACTCCCACTTCTGTTGATAGGCACAGTTGGTGGCCTCTGGCTGGAACCCAGTAGCTGGAGAGATTCTTTGAGCTGGAGATAACCAACAAGGAGCCAATGGAGAATACAGGAAAGAGCAGAGGAATTTGAGGTCCTGTAATTGGCACAGACGAGAGCTGTTCCTGGGTTATAAAATATCTCTGGGCCTGTGTTTCGGGGCAGGTGTGGAGGAAGGAAGATGGCTCTCTCACCGTCTCCGGGAACAGATGGCTGGGCCTTCCCTGCAAGCAGCCGGCTTGCCAGCTGATGCTACAACATACTGGCTCTAAAACCCTGGCAGGGCAGGCTGAGGCTACCTGGACTTTTTAAAACCAAATTCCCCACTTCCCAGCTATGTGAAAAGGCAGAAAATTGCATTCTCTTCTACAAAAATTGCAACCACAAAACCCCCAAACCATGCACAAAATAAACAAACAAAAACACTCTGAACCAAAAACCTTTCAGAAAACAGGGATGGGAGAGAATCTGCCCATAAGCCACGAAAGGTTTCCCTTAAACCATTTTACTTTGGCAGAAAAGAGGAATGTCTAGATTCTCAGAACCATATGGTATTGGGGATCATCTAGTTTGGGGTCTAGTGTTGCCAAATATTTTTCTAGAGAACATAAATAGTCATGTTTTCATGCAAAAGTTCATGATTTTGAGAAGTTGATTCAATTAAAAAAATTTTTAAAAGCCGTGAAGGGCAAACAAAACCCACCCAAGTACCTCATTTGGTCCTCAGGGCTTTGGTTTACAACTTTTGAAGAGCCCTGGCCTCTTGCAGAGATGGAGAAACTGAGATGGGGAGAGGTGAAGAGGTTGCTACACTGGAGAGCAGCAGATGGCTTACCAACATTAGGTCTGTAGCAGATACCATCAGCCCCTCACCAGCGCCCCTCCCTCTTCCCCAATTCAGTTGGCTCCCTCTAACCCTCAACAGCCAGTGTCTGCAGATCTGTGCCCAAGAATATTTTCAAAACTGTGAAAAGTGGCTTTCCCTGTGAAAGCTGGAAGCACTGAGGAAGTAATATCCCCTGGAAGCAGCTCACAAGAAGTGACTATGGGAGTTGGTGTATAAATACCCCAGCTCCCTCACCCCTTAGATGGGATAACTCTGAGGCACATGCTCTATGCCCTTTCCCAGAGCTTTCCCAGGAGATCGAGACCCAGTCACCCACTGTGGTACCTGGATTGATAATGCACCTGTCATTGTCTGCCCTCCCTTCCCTGTCTCATGGCTCCATGTCCTTCCAGGTATTTCCTGCATTTCCCAAATAAACTAGCTGCACTTGAATGCTGTGTAGGGGTGTGCCTCAGGGAGAACCAAAACTAAGCACTGGTCTTATTAGCTGTGGTATGTATAAAGAAGAGAGCCTTTATCTCTGGGATGCCTTCTGATGAAAACATTATAAATTATGGAGGTGAAATATTTCTCTATATCAAGTGTCAGGTACCACATGCCCAGTGTGTGAACTCCGGGCCTGATTAAGGGTGCCTATTGGTTTCATGGAGATAAGCAGGGAGAAATAGTAGAGACTGTTTACATCTCCCCATAGCCTGGGGAAAGGCTGCCCTGGAAGAAGACATGCTGGTTCAACTGTACGCAGGAAAAGAGAATGTGATGGCCCTACCCAGCACAAATAATTACTGGGACCATGTTTCTGAATATCACCTAAATGCAAAATAATGAGGATGCCATTTCTATTTAATAATGCTTTTATTACAAGCAAAGTTCAATTCAGTGATGTGAAAAAGCAGGAGAAATTATCTTTTCATTTCTTTTCTCCTTTTCCCTCCCCTTTCTTTCCTTTCCTTTGCTCCTCTCCTCCCCTGTCCCCACAGGAAGGACAGGCACTAGTCGCTCTGGCACCAGCACCAGCTAGATGACAGCACGGTGCTGGGGACACTATTTAACTCCTTCTTGGCCAGTGAGGATGGTGCAATGGAAAGTCTAATAGTGCATTTTCTCACCAATCCTTGTGACTTAAAGAAGTACTGATAAAACTTAGTTAGGGGTGAGTCTTAACATTTGCCATGCCATTGAACCCCTTTGGCATCTGGTAAAGCCTATAGACCTTTTCTCAGAATAATAGTCTTAAGCACATGAAATAAAATACAGAGAATCACAAAGGAAACTAATGATGTTGAAATACAGTAATAAAAAAATAAAAGCCAGATATGTGATAAATGCACATTTATTAATGCATTAAATATGATCTGCTGGCAAGTCTAATAACTACTATAATTTCCATATAGTGCTGAGCATATTTCAAGATACCTGCAACAACTGTAATGTGATGTAAAAATATTTATGATTTCTCTTTGTGATAAACTCATAGATACCACTAATGCAACTGTGGACATGCTAAATTGCAGTCAAAGGTTAGTGCAAATAAATATGATTTTCCCCCATCCAAATTGACAGTGTCCACTCACCCAATATTAACTCTCACCCAGATATGAGGCATGAGGTGGAGAAAGTCATTCTTTTGCAGTCTTCTAATTTCTAGGGAACATGGCAGGTCTTTGTGGGAAATTGCACAATTGTCCCTTCAGTCACATTTTTAGCAACCATTTATTGAACACCTACTGTGTTCCAGGCACTTTATTTACTTTAAAAAAACCTATTTAGGCTTTCTGGCATAAGGAGGTGATTAATCATACCCCTCAGTTCATAGCACATAATAAACTCTGGTCTGTGTAAGGCACTGCTTGTGTTTTATTTCCTCTCCTACCCCCACCCTACCTTCATCATCCCCAATCCTCACCTTCCTGCCCACCCCCCACCATACAAGCATCCCCTCTGTGTCCTTGGTATATGTCCTGATACATGCACGCATCCGTGTCAAATAGGCAAAGCCTTTTTGTGAGTGGGATTTTAGTTTCCATAACTGGCATCATGTTACAAATCTCATTCATTTTCTTACCTTTTTTTTCACTCAATGCATTATCATGAAGAACTATTGCCATTGTTGTATATCCATTTTGTGTGTTGCTTTTTGCTGCTGCATGGTATTTCATAAGGTACATCCACCTTACTTTCCTTATCCATTCCTTTAAGGATGGACACTCAGGTTGTATCCAACTTTCCTCCAGGTCATCACCAACAAGCTCAGTGAACATCCGCATAAAGATGTCCTTATAAACCTGTGCATGAGTTAGTTCCTCTAAGCTCTATGCCCGGGATGTGGGAGGTCACTAGATCATAGGGTAGGTACCAACTAAATTTCACTGAGACAAGCCAGATTGCTTTTTAAAAAGCCTGCACTCGTTACACACCTCACAGCCATGCACAAGTACTCCCCTCCCACATCTTCATCAACACTTGGCATGTTCACCTTTTTAGTTTTAGTTTTGGCCATTTTGATGGCTATAAGGGGTCAGGCACTTTACACACAATAGCAGATGCTTTGGGGCCCCAAGTTGCATCTTGGAGAAACTTTGATATCCACCGCAGTGGAGATGGACCCATCTGTGTGAATTCAGAGTCACATCAAGCCCCCATTGCCCATATCAAAGACTTCAGTAATCCATTTGTATTATGACTTCTCTTCTGTCCTCTGTTTCTCTCTCTTAGCTCCTTGAGGTTACCCCCCAAGGAAACTACCCACAACCAAGTCCTCTGCTTTTTAGGGTACCCAATCTGAGACATATGTATTGCTCCTATCCCCACAACAACTCTGTGAAGTAAGTGTTCTTCCCACTTTAAAGAAGAGGAAATAAGCTCAGAAAGAGTAAGTGACTTTCCCAAGGTGACACAGCTGATAAGTGACTGAGCTGGGATTCAAGCTCAAGACCATCGATCATTCTTTCATTCAGGTATGTTTTGCCATTGTGATGTGTGCTTTGAAGGATGCCAAAGAAGACTGGGTCTCAGCATCTGATGAATAATCTCACTGGGGAAACTAAGCAATGTACCTTAAGCAGTCAAAGATGAGTACCGTTCTTTGTTCATTTATTCATTCATTCAGCAAGAATTTACTGAATGTCTACAGTGCCCAATATTAGTGATATAGTAGTAAAGAAACACAGTGATTACCTTCATGAAGTTTATAATCTAGCAGGGGTTATAGAGAAATAATATAAATAATAATTGCAATTAATTAGCTGTACATTCTTCCAATTACTTTCCATCAGTCTGGATTACATTTGGCTGCATAGAACAAAACCAGACTCCAAGAGCTTAAGTACAAAAGACTTTTTCTTCTATAAATAAGAAGTTTTGAAATAGGCAGCCTAGTCCTGATGCATTTGCTCAGGGAATTCGGGAATATAGACTGATTTTCACTTCTGGTTCTGCCAACCTCACATGGCCAGATAGTGGCTACTCCACCTCTCGACATTGTGACCGTGTCCCAGGAAAAATAATAGGATAAGAGTTAAGGAAAAGAAAGGGTTCACTTCTGCCAGGTCTTTCACTTTAACAAAACAAAACCAAAAACCTTTCCTGGGAGTACTACTCAGCAATTTCACCTACGTCTCTTTGAGCAAAATTGGGTCACGTGCTTGTGTACAAATGCAGGAGAGTTTGGGAAGAAGTAGTTTAACTACGTACATCATCACACCAGATGTAATGGGGGTTCTGTTAGTGTGAGAAGGAGCAAATCAATAGTGGGTAGTGGGTAGGCAGTGTTGGGCACAATTCTATTCCGTCTCTCAATTTACATGTTGAATGAGCTTGGAAAAAGTCATTGAGTGTGAGGCAAGGAGATACCTGTGAGAACCAAAGACCTCAACTGCTTCTCTTCTCTCAGGCTGTCTCCTCCTGCTCTCCTGGAGTATACTTGCCAACAGGTCTGTGAGATCTTGAGAACAAAGAGAGTGAGTACAGAGTAACACATTTTCAATTAAATGATGCAGAGGGGTCCTTGTCTCTTTAATTATTATCTAACGTCACAAAGATCATCTTTCTCTGGATTGTGACAATGTAGCTGATGCTGTGAGTATCCCACCCACATTCCCCTTAGCATTTACCAGCCCTGTGCATGCCAGCCTGATTTCTGACTGCAGGCAGCTGTGTCTCATAGTCTGTGGGCTTTCTCTGGCTGCTGTAGCCCACTACGCCTGCAGTAGGACTGGAGGCTTGCAGGACTGATACCCGTTCCCCAGAGCAACCCTCGACCAATGACCATCAGGAGTGGGTGGATAAATATCCCAGGTCTCTTGCCCTTCAGGTAGAATGACTCTAAGATGTATTTTCTACATTGTCTCCCAGAGTTCCCTAGTGTGATTATGTTCCACTTGCCTGTAGTGATAACTTGCTTGATAATGTACCCTTTATTGGTGGTCTTTCCTTCCTTGCCTCACTTCCTGTGATGGTTACTTTTATATGTCAATTTGGCTATTCTATAGTACCTTGTTTTTGGACAAACACTACTCTGGACGGTTTTGTGAAGGTTTTTTTTTTTTGATTGAGATAAATATTTAAATCAGTAGACTGTGAGTAAGGCAGATTACCCTTCATAATGGGAAACCCGTTATTTGGATGAGCCTCATCCAACCAGATGATGGTTTTAAAAATCCTGAGGTCCATACATATGTAACAAACCTGCACGTTATGCACATGTACCCTACAACTTAAAGTATAATAATAAAAAAAAAAATCCTGAGGTCACCAGAGGAAGAAGGAATGTGTGTCCAGATTGCCTTCCAACTTGCATTATGGCAAGTCCAGACAGCAACATCAGCACTTCCCTGGGTCTCCAGCCTGTCAGCCTGCCCAGAAGATTTTATACTTGCCAGGACCCACAATCATGTAAACTAATTCCTTAAAATAAATCTGTCTCTATCTCTATCTCTGTTTCTCTCTGTATCTCTAGCTCTACATACAAACATCCTATTCTGTTTCTCTGAAGAACCTTGATTAATATACTTCCTCATTTCCTTATTGGTTTTTCCTAAATAAACTATTTGCATTCAAATTCCTGTCTCAGGATCTGCTTTTGGGGGAACCCAAACTCAGACAGGTCATGTGCCAACCTGTGGTCATCTCTATTATTAGTATGCATCATGGGAAAGGAGACTACACCAACACTTTGGGTAGTCATTCAGGACCACAGCTTGGTTCCCCAACAATGGCCTGGACATCAGAGCTCACTGTCTCATCTACAATAAAACTTCCTACCAAAATGCTGCTATTAATGCAACTCAACAATTAACTTACAGTTTTTGGATATCTCCATACATATTTTGAAGAGAGAGAATCTCACTCAGTTTTTATCATGTGTTTGCCCCTGGGCAAGTCATCTATGGTCAGGAAAGTAGAGACATATGGCAAAAACATGGGTATTATGTATGGTGGAAGCAAACCCTATGCATGACATGGACAATTTTTAAAGAATAGGAACTGGGCAGACACACCAATAAGCATCTACTACGCTGATATTGAAGCAGTCTGCCAATTCTAAAACATAGTGTTATTAGCAATTATAATGACAAAGAACATGAGTGAGACTATGTAAATAGGATTGCTTATGGTTAAATCCACATCCTTATAAATGTCAAAGGACAGCTCACTGTGAGGATGGACTTGTTGTGAGGAATGATAAAATTATTGCAAATTTATTTCAAGGGAGGAGCTTCCACAGATCTGGGCTTCCTGCAGGTGAGGAAAATTAAACATATGGAAATGGAATGAAAGGTGAAGAAAGTGTTCTTTCTGCATGTGGAGAAAATATTATAAATAGATCTTAGCCAGGCAATAAGATTAAGGCATTTTGGGACTCTGAGTTTCTATGCTTGTCATCTGTCTATTATACGATGTCAATAACATCTAGAATGCCTCTCACACCAAGTTAAGCAGGTATGGTCTTTCTCCTCTGCCTTCCATGGCGCTTCTCCTTCCTTTGAAGGTGTCCATCATTGTGATTCTCTCATAAGGTCAATAGCTTATTTGAATTCTTGTGTAGAGGTTAAGTATTTTTGGACCTACTTTTATGCATATGTCAGTATCTCTCCCAGAGTCCCATCTGCCATTAAGGCCCCAATGAAGGGGAAAAGGTGGGTGCTTTCTTGGGAAGAAAATGGCTTTTTTTTTTTTTTTTTTTTGAGACGGAGTCCCAGTCTGTCACCCAGGCTGGAGTGCAGTGGCGTGATCTCAGCTCACGGCAACCTCCACCTCCTGAGTTCAAGTGATTCTCCTGCCTCAGCCTCCCGAGTAGCTGGAATTACAGGCGCCCACCACCATACCCAGCTGATTTTTGTATTTTTAGTAGAGACGGGGTTTCACCATGTTGGCCAGGCTGGTCTCAAACTCCTGACTTCAGGTGATCTGCCCACCTCGCCTCTCAAAGTGCTGGGATTACAGACATGAGCCACCGCATCTGGCTGAAAGAGGCTTTTATGTAGAGGGAATTCCTTCCACAGGAAGAGAACCATCTGCCCCGACAGGGGAAGCACATGGTTCAACTCTTGCTTCCCCACACTAGACTGAGATGCTGGAAGTGGAAGGGAAGATCAGTGACAGTGGGACTTTTGTGCTCTGCATTTGGAACTCAGATGTGAGAACTGCCAGACACGATGGCCCCATGATGCCCGGCTATAGCCGTATAGCTAGCAGCCAAGTAAAAGTGGCAGTGCAGTTTGATCAGGCAGTGTTCTAACTACCTACTGTTATGTAAAGAAAGCATCCCCAAATTTAGTGACTTAAAGTAAGGACCATATTGATTTTGACCATAAATGTGAAATCTGGGCAGAGCTCAGTGGGGAAAACTTTTCTCTGTTCCACAAAGCATCAGTTGGGGCAACTCAAAGGCTGGGGGCTGGAATCATCTGAGGGTTCACTTACTTACATGTCTTGCAGTTGATGCCGGCTACTGGCTGGGGCTCAGTGGGGACTGTTACCCCTATATGTGACCTTCCCATGTGGACTGGGTTTTCTCACAACACGGTGGCTTGGTTCCAAGAATAACTTTTTCAATAGGACCAGTTGGAAGCTGTATTGTCTTTTTATGGTCTCAGAAGTCATACAGTATCACTAAAATCATAACCACCATAATTACAAGCCTGCCAAGATCCAGCAGGTGAAAACAGAGTCCCCATTTCTTGAAGAATTAGTGTGAACTTCACATTTAAGAAAAAGATCACATGGGGTGGGATATTTTGGTGCAGTCATTTTTGGAAAATACAATCTGCCACAGGCAGAGAGAGGGCAAAGAGACTGAGTTAGCACGTGGAGCCATCCTCAACTTCCTGGTGCTATGTATGGAAGTCATAAATTCCACAGGCCCTAATGGGGACAACCGAGAGTCAATCTGGGGACCTTATCAGGGAAAGTTGCTGCTACCAGGCCAAGGGCTGAGTGAATGTCATGGCCACACCTCAAGGTGTCTGCAGCACCATCAAGAACCAAGGCTTAGTCATCCATAGGTTGCAGTGGGGTGGAGGGTGATTTAGATTCCTGGTTGCTGAGGAAGGCCAACAACACTGAGTTGGGGTGGATGTAAGAGTTAGGGAGATGCAATAGAAACAGCAGGAAGTCCAGGACTAGGGCTGGGCATTGCTAATAGAATGCCCAGAACAAATGCCAAACACTAATGGGGAGGACTGGGGAATCTGTCCTGGGCAAGACAGGTGAGAACAACACAGTTACAACAGCTTTGAGAAAAAGACGATGGGTCGGAAGCAGGGAAAGGATTCTGGTGAAAAGAGGAGCTGAACCAGTTCTCCAGGTTGAGGGATGAGGAGTCAGCTTCCTTTTGGGGAGCCCAGGAAGCAAGGAGTGGAGCACTGGCCTGTTTTCGGCATTTCTACACACAGGGGCTCCCTAAATTCTCTCTCACACAAAACTATTGTGAGGCAGCTATGATTATCCTCGTCATACAGCTAAGGAAAAGGGAGCTCAGAGAGGTGAAGAAACTTGCCCAAGTCATTTACTAAATGACAAAGGCAGATTGTGTTCTTTCCCTCTCAGTCTTATCTAATAGAGCTTTCTGAGATGATGGAAACGTTTGATGTCTGTGCTGTCCAGGATAGTAGCCACTCATCACATGTGGCTATTGAACACTTGAAATGTGCCTAGTGAGGCTGAAAATGTGAATTTTAAATTGTATTCAATTTTAATTCGTGTAAGCTTAAATTTAGATAGTCACAAATGTGGCTAGCAGGTACCATATAGGTGAGGGCTGATATAGATCATTAGCAGGTCACTGCTTGCCTTAATGGAGTGGTGCCTTGCGTCTGTCTAATGGGGAGCTTTTGCACCTCTGTGTGTGTGTGCATATGCTTTCATTTTGAGAAAAAAATCAAACTTGCAGATAATTTGCAAGAGTAGTAGAATGAATTTCCATGTATTCTTCACCTAGATTCACCTATGGCCAACATTTGGCCATATTTCCGTAATTCTTTCTCTAGACACATAAACATATACATATATACATTACACATACATATATGTGTTATTATCATTATTATTTTGATGACCGTAAATAGCACATATCAGGACTCTTTATCCTAAGAACTTTAGTGTGTATCTCCTAGGGACAAGGGCATTTTCTTCTAAAGCCACAGTATAATAATCAAATTCAGAAAATCTAACCTTGATACAATCTTATTATTTAATCTACAATCCATATTCAAAATTTGCCACTTGTTGCGTAATGCCTTCTGTACGTATTATTATTATTATTATTATTTTTGGTTCCTAATCTAAGAACCAGTCCATGTGCACACATTGCATTTAACTACATCTTTTTAATTTCATTTAATCTGAAACAGTGCTTTAGCCTTTTGTTGTCTTTCATGACAAATAAGAATTCTGGATAGTAATTTTGTAGAATGTCTCGCAGTGCAAGTTTGTAGAATACTTCCTCATGATTAGTTCACGTTGTGGCTATTTGGCAGAAGCATCCCAGAAGGAGTGTTGTGTTCTCAGTGCATCCTGTCAGGAGGCACATTATATCAGTTTGTCCCAGTATTAAAAGTGTTAACTTTGATCCCTTGTTAAGGAGATGTCTGCCAGATTTCTTCATTGTAATAGTATCATTTTAACTTTTATAATTAATTAGTAATGATGAAGATATATGTCAAAATTGTGTAACTATCAGGTTTCCCAGCAAACTTTCACCCAGTAGTTTTTATTATCCATTGAGGATTCTCACATGAATCAATCATTCCTCTGATGATTGCAAAATGGTGATTTTTTTAAAGCTATAATTTCTTGTAAATTTATTGGCTGATATTCCATGTGAGGAAGAACTTTTCCTTCTCCCCTGTTTTTTATTTTGCTTTGTTTGTCTATGTCAGTATGGACTCATGAATTTTTGAATTCAATTTTAATTCAATTTAATAATAATTCCCTCCTGTTATTACTTGTTTTGATGTTCAAATTGTCCTAAGTATGTCCAGAAAGATCCTGGTCAGGCTGGCTCCTGTGTCCTTTTGACATCTCCCTGTCATTCTTTCAGTGCATCCTTGTGGTGCAGCAAAAAGTTCTAGGCTCATGTTGTGCTTTCCTAGCCCCAGTCCTGAAATCAGCTGTTTCTTCATAATATTTAAAGAATCCAATTCCCAAACATTTTTTAGTAACCAATATGTAGTGCATTTGTATTCCTTGGAAGCTGTTTAGAAAGAATAGTACAGAGTTGTAAATAAGTCAAATTCCTATATGCTTCTTGTATTGCTAATGGTTTGGAGGAAACAACTTTTATATCAAGTCAGATTGTGACTTGAGAAACGGATCATTAAAAACGTAGAATAATTTTACATCATTAAGATTTAAGAATGTAGATGATATCCAGCAGGAGAATGACAGAATGGGCTAACTTCAGATTGTGCCAGGAAGTTACAAGCAATCTACAGGGGCTTAAGTGACACCTGCCAACATGAATTACTCTATTACTAAGATCAGGCATGATCAGTCCTCAAACACTCAGAGAGGGAGAGATGAGAAGGAAGATTTTTAAAAATCTCAAACTAGTATCATGGCTTAATTAGCCACCAAACTAGAATTTGTACAACCTAAAGAGGGTTGCCTTTCAAAGTAGGAATTGAAGGAATGTTGAGAGTAATGGCAGCATCATCATAATCAGTATATAGCTCCCATCAATGACTTCTCTGAAAGAGAAACAGTCACTTAAAGGTTTTATTTATTTACTTAGAATTCATTCATTCATCCATCCATTTTGCTTAAAATGCAAAACCATTCTTTTTATTAACACATCTTTACTCAATAAAAATAAGCTAACCTTGCTTCATTAACAACATGAGCTCTGAGACATGCTGAAAAACAGTGGTTATTAGAAACTTTGCACCAAGCTTATTTAAAGACAACCATTTCATCCAAACAGATGAAACATTAGGCAGCTCCATACATTGTACAATTTGTTCAGTGACATTTCTTGGAACTTGAGTTCCTTCTCCAGATCTTACAACCAACAGATTTCCAAAGCACTAGAACGCAGAGTCTGTCCCATTTTTTTCCTGCCACGTCCAGATCATGCTATTTGCCTTGCTCAAACTTTCCCTTGTCGTAATGTTGCAGACTGATCATGGGAAAAGTATAAAAATGCTGGGACTTTGAGATTCCATTCTTGTTTTCTGAAAGGTACTGTTGCCTCCTATTTGATTTCTAGAAAGAGGGAAGGGATTGGCTGGCCCTAAAGATAAGGCTACAGACTCGGAAGTACAAGAGAAATAGGTAGAAAATTAAGGCAAGGACTTAGGGTACACATAGTTGAAGACAGGAGTACAATGTAGGGGCTAAACTAGAGTTCAAAACTCAGGAGTTTTGAAGTCACGAGTGACTTGAAAACTGCGTCTAAAAAACTTAAGAAAAAAGAGAATGTGTCGGTGTATAAAGTTGGAAAGTCCAGGGGTAAATCATCAGGAATAGCTGGGCCCAGGCACTCAGTTGATGCCATCAGACTTCTGTGTCTTTCCTTTCAGTTTCGTTGCCCTCTGATATTTAGACAGGCTCTTTCTTCCTGGTGGCAGCTGTAGTCTTCTCACCTAGGAGCACAGAAACTCTGTTAGAAAGACTTTTTCTTCTCTCTAATTGTTTCTAGGGAAATTTCCGGGATTATATATCTTGTTAACCTAGCTTGGGTCACACATAGAGTCTGACCCAGCTTCTCTGGCTAGAGGGATAGAATGCTCTGATTGGCTATGTCTGGAGGATGAGCCCCCAACCCCACACCCCAGGAGTGGAGTCATCCTCACCAGAATCATGAGGATGAAGGGTGGAGGAGGTAGATCTCTAAAATAAAATCCATGTGCTCTTATTAGAAGGAGTGGTTGATGCTACTGTTGCCACAATGAAGATGCATAAGAAACTACCTTAAAACTCAGAGACTTAAAACAACTCTTCAGACTTTAGCTCATGGAGAACATCATCCATAATTGGTTACCTTCCTGTCCAAGTGTTAGAAAAGGGAACTGTATGTGCAAAGGCTTTGAGGCAGGAGAGATCTTGGTGTGTTTGAGAAACCAAAAGTCAGGCAGGGGAGGATGGGAATAGTAGGGAGGGGGTTTAGGTGAGAGACTCATTGCAGGTAAAAAGTGATTTCTTCAGATTTATGTCTTAGTAATTTCCCTCTGCCTGTTGGGTAGAGAATTGGGTAATTAGATTGGAAGGGACAAGAGAAGAAGTGAGAGGTCTGTTTCCATAGTCAATGCAAGCAACCAGCTGGAAATGGCAGAGATGGTGTGAAGTGGGCAGATTCTAATAGCATTTTGGAGGAAACGGGGTTGACAGTTGCTGATTGGGGGTGGTGAGGGGAGGGAGGAGTAGCAAAGATGCCTGATACTGGGCAGCAGTGCAATGTCAGGGAATGCCCAGGAAGCTAGTGGGTCATAGGACAATTGTACACTCCCAGGGGGCTGGTAGGAACATTAATTAGTTCATATTTGTCTGCATATTCTCAGATAAAAGAGGCTTTATAATCTTCAAACGAAGCATGAAATTTTGAACCGTGTAGTGCAAATGAAGATGGGAATGGTTGGAATGGTAGACCAATTACAAGGAGCTTGAACGTTCTAGGTCAGCATCTCTCAGACAGCGGGTACTTCTGCTGGCCACAGAGGGTCTTTTCATGACCAATCTTCCATTCCAGCTGAGATGAGATCTTTTATTTTAACCTGAAAATAAAAGCCCTTTCCCTGAAGACAGTACCTGCCATCAGGTTAATTTCTTCAAAAAGGAAGAAGAACAAAAAGGAAAGACTTACAGAGTCTTGGGAAGATTATCAAAATCATTAAAACTTCATTTGAACCTGAGGCAGCCTCGATGTAATGCAGAGATGTTCTCCCAGGTGGGTGTGCTTTAGGGAGAGGGGTAAAAAAGGGGGTCTCAGGAAGGCCTGGGATGGGGTGAAGGTAGCAAGAAATTATTCCCAGGAAGTAATTCCAGTGGATTAACATTAGATGGTAGTTTCTTCTCTTGGAAATTTGACGTGTGTCCCTTTCTTTTATCTGAATATTCTTTCCAGGTTGCTCAGATGAAGCGTCAAAAATTATATTAAAATGCTAGTTAGGAAATATCACCCCCAACAAACCCTGTTCATCAAAATGTTAGTGGTCTCTCTGGGGGCCCTGTGTTCAGTTTGTCAACAAGCTGGAGCCGTGGAGCTGGGGATCCGTGAGGCCCAGGAGCATGATTTAATTAATATCCTACCCAGAATACCTTGCTGGGTTTATGCAAACAAAGCCCTGTCACTCCTCACCTTAGGATTTACCCTCTCCTTGAAGCAAGTATTTATTTACCCATGGTTTGACCTCATGATGGTGTTCAGCAGATGTGGATCTTACTTATTTGCATTGTTTTGTGACAGTTGGAAAATTCATTAGTGGTTCAGGGATAAATCCTCTGTGGACTGCCCCAGTGATAGGTGAAGTAAGAGGGTTGTCACTAATTAATCCTCCTCTTCAACGATGCTGGATATTAATGATAACATAGTACCCCTTTCAGAAATTGCCTGTATCTGTTTGAAATTTGGGGGGCAAAAGTGACAGAAACTGCCTCTTGGCTACCTTGGGCAAAAGGGGCTGTTAAAGGATGGTATTGGGAGCTTAGATAAATGACAGGGAGGCAGGAACACCGGGTGGGAGCCCAGCTGTGTGGCAGGCACTCTAGGGGCTGGTGCAGGACAATGCTCTTGGGGCAAAGGAGTGTCCTGCAAACCATCTTCTGACTGTGTGTCACTCTGCTCACTGCTCAAGGTCCTCCCAGAAGAGGAGGTCACATAGCTGCCCTTTGCTGGATGAGGCTAGTGAAGGAGAGCCCTCTTTGGCTTCCATGGGGAGTGGTGAGGCCCCTTGGGTACCATCCCACCCACCCACATAACACAATGGGAAAGAGGAAATTCCTCACCAGCATAACTGGTAGTGGGAGAAGGTGTGCAGGGCCAAAGTTTGACCAATGTCCAGCATCCTGCATGTTGTCTGTGAATCACTGCCAGTTCCCAAAGCCTGCAGGCATCAAATGTTTTGCTGCAAAATGTCATATCTAAGGAAAAATGAAGGGAACTGGGATTATTCCACTCAACAAATCAGATTTGGGTTGGAGTAGAGCTTAATGGTGTGTCACCCCACTGTCTTTCTGTAAAGCCCAAAGCACTGTTAGGCTGAGGACTTTTGTTAGCTCTTCACACCAACTCAGTTGTAAAGTGTGTGGTGTGGGGATTGTCATCCTGTTTTATACAGATGAGAAAGATGGGGCTCTCTTCCCACGCTTTTCACTCTGCAGCAAGCTACATCTCTATGAGGAACGTTTATTTGACAAGGGCTTGCCTGGAAAATAATGGCCAGCTTGTTTTCATCTATGCTGAAAGGCAAAATCGAAAAGATGGGCTTTATGACAGACACACTGATCGGGCAACCAAATGATAAAATGACCTTATACATTCAACACACGTTTACTGCATATCTGTGATGTGCAGTCTAGATATTAGCAGGCAGAGTGTTTTATGGGGAGCATTTTAGGGTTAGGCAGGCAGAAGGACAACCTTCCCAAGTCCCTGGGCTGTCTTGGAGCAAGCACACCTTCCTCCTCAGAAGCAGTCGATCCTAAGGACAGAGAGAGTCTTATCTATAAGGGTGGTAGAGTGCACCAATTACTCAAACGGCTCATCATACGAAAGTGTATTTTGGTTTAAGGGCAAAGCTAAGGATGGGAGTAGGGAGCACACAGACCTCTCTCAGCACACTCTGTCTCCCCTCTACCTGAGAAGATTCCCTGGAATGAAATAAAGCTTCAGAAGCTTTGGGGGCTGGGTGCGGTGGCTCCTCCCTGTAATACTAGCACTTTAGGAGGTTGAGGCAGGAGGATTACTTGAGGCCAGAAGTTTAAGATCAGCCTGGACAACAGAACGAGACCACATCTCTACAAAAAAATTAAAAATGAACTGGGAGTGGTGCCATGAGCCTGTAGTTCCAGCTTCTCAGCTGAGGAAGGAGGACCAACTGAGTCCAGGAATTTAAGGCAGTAGTGTGCCATGATTGCACTACTGCCCTCCAGTCTCGGCAACAGAGAGAGACTCTGTCTAAAAAAGAACAAAACAAAACAAAACAAAAACAGAAAAAAAGGAAAAGAAACAAAGGAAAACAAAACAAAACAAAACAAAAAAGAAGAAGAAGATGCTTTTGGGCGCATAGAAGTAAGAAGAAATAGAAGATAGCCTGGAGGGAAGGGGGTATTTCCTTAAGCTTCCTAATATGCTCCCGGGGCGTCTAGTACCCTGGGCATGTTGATAACTTCCCTGTTATCTCCTGGCCAGACCAATCTTCAACTCCAGGTTTCCATATCCAATACTCTCAAAACTGCCATATCCACAATTAGGCTCTTGATTTTCACCACCGAATTTGTTACTTTACCCGCAACTGTTATCATCTCAGAAAAGGGCAAATCCCTCTACTCTGTTGCTCACCTTTGATACCTTACTTCCCATCACCCTCCTTCCTCCAAGATCTAATCAGTCGCTACTAAGTACTGCTCATTTTCCCTCCACAAACTCCCAGGACATCTCTTCCACTGCTTTCCATTCCCGCAGCCACCAAGCTAGAAGCAGCCCACTCCAGCTATTCCCTTGATTGACTGCAGTTTCTCATAACTGATATTCTGGCCTCTCCAATCCATGTAGCAGTTAGAGTGAATTTTAAAAACCTCTCAGCGTTATTTCAATGCACTTAGGATAAAACTCCAGTTCCTCCTAAGTCACGCATGGTGTTGTAGTTCACGTCTCATTGCCAGAATTCTCCCTTCCCTCTCTGTGCTCCAGACAGGCTAGGTCTTCCTTTGGTTCCTCCAGTGATTGTGATGAGCTCTCACCTGCCTTGAGGCCTATGGAAGGCTGGATTATCCAGGAAGATGGCAATGCAGATTTGAAAAGTTCCTGTCAGCCTAGTGGCAGCTCTGAGCAAAGGGTGCCCATGAGAGCAGCCCTTTGTTGGGCAGAAATGGCCAGCCGAGAGTACCACCTCCTTGCTCAGCTGCTGGCCCAGGGCCGCTCTGAGAGGGATGTGACCTCAGCTTAAAAGCTGAGGCTGACCCTGCTGAAGCCAACAGCTGCAGGCTGTCAGCTAACTGCAATTCTCGTAGTTGGGCAGCAAATCTTTCCCTGAAAGGGGATCTGGACAGTGCTTCCTCATATGTGCCATAGGAAGTCCACACATGCTCTTTCTCTTACTCCCACCTCTCCCATTGATATCTGTCCCTCCAGTAGACTGCCAGTTCTATGAGGGTGTGCATCCAGTGCCTAATACAGTGCCTGGCACACAGTGGGTACTCAATAAATATTTGTCTAAAAAAAGTGAAAAAGGTAGATAGGGAGGGAAGGAGGGATGAAGGCAGAGAGGGAAAGGGAGAAGGGATGGAGTGATGGGGAAAGAAATAAAGGGAGAGAGGGAAGAAGAAAGAGAGGAAGGAGAAAGGGGGAAAGGAGAGGTGCAGGGAACAAATATGTGGGTAACTGAATGGGATCTAAGCTCATAATGGCCATCCTTTACCTTTTTCCCCTTTGTATCTGCCCTAAATTTCTATGTTCTCCCACCTCTGGGCCTTTGCATATGCTGTTCTTTCTTCTTGGAAGAGATTAACCTGCACTCTTTGTCCACTCACCATTCAGGTATCAGCTTATTCTCACGTTTGTAGGGAGGTCTGCCCCTGAACTCCTTTATCTATTAGGATAAGTTTACCTGCAAGTAACAGAAGCTTAATATAACAATGATTTAAACAAGTTAGAGGTGTGTTTCTTGCTCACACAAATGCCCAGAGGTAGGCAGTACAGAGTGGGTTTGGCTATTTTGCTCCAAAAAGTCTTCAGTGACCCAGGCTCCTTTTATCTTGTTTCATCCCTTATGGTCTCCATTCCCAAAGTCACTTGTGATCCAAGACAGCTACCCTGATTCCAGTTATCACATTCATATTCTGGCCAACAGGAAAGATAAGGGGGAAAGAAGGGCACTTTCCGGAAATTGCATACACCATTTCTACTTATAGCTATTGCCCAAAACTTAATGGCCATAGCCAGCAGCAAGGAAAGTTGGAAACTGTTGTCATTATCTGAGGTAGCCATTGTTCAGCTAAAATTTAGTATTCTGACTAATAATTAAGGAAAGGATATTGGAACACAACCCCTAGGAGCCTTTGCAATAATCCTCATGTAAATGAGTTATTTATCTTATTTGTTCCCATAGCTTCATCCACCCCTCCTTTAATTCATTCCAGTTATATATGTTTAGAGCCTATTTTCGACTTTTGAGTTACACGATGACAGTGATCTGTCCTATTTTGTTTTTCTCTTCATTTCCAATGCCTATGCACATAGTAATATGAAGTAGATATTTGTTGAATGAATAAATGAATGAATGAAAAATGCCCCTCATATGGGTTCCCATAGCACTGGGAACACACTTATGTTACAGCAACCATTATATTGTAGTACTATGTGTGTATGTGTGTAAATTTTTTTATTGGCAATATAAGAGATGGGTTAGGAAATATTACCTTGGGGTATGTTCATTCTAACCTCCCTGAGATGGTTTTTACAATGTATTGTAGGTCCCCTTCAAATACGAAAATCCTTGGATGCTCAAGTCTCTTATATAAAATGGTACAATATTTGCATATAACCTATGCTTATCCTCCATATACTTTAAATTATCCCTAGATTATGTATAATAGCTAATACAATGTAAATGCTATGTACTGTCAACACTCCGTATCCACAGTTAAATCTATGGATCAAAAATACATTTAAAAAAATTTGTAAGAAACAGTAAAAAATAACAATATCATAATGAAAAATAATACAAATTATAAAACAATACATTATAATAACTATTTACATAACATTTACATTGTCTTAGGGATTATAAGCAACTAGAGATGATTTAAAGTCTCTGGGAGGATGTGTGCAGGTTGTATGCAAATACTACACCATTTTGTATAAGGCACTTGAGCATCGAGATTTTTGGTATCCACAGGGATCCTGGAACCAATCCCTGTGGTTACAAAGGGACAGCTGTAAATGGCCATTATACTGTATTGTTTTTCTAATTTGTAATATTTGTGTTGTTCTATTGTTACCTTTAATTCATTTTTAAACATTTACAATCCCTGGTTGGTTGAATACATGGATGAGAAACTCGTGGATAGAGAAGGCTGATGGTATTTTTAAATTGGAATTTTAAATTTAAAAATAATACATGCTTATCATTTCAAATTAATATGCAGATACTTTACCGTAAAAACTGAAGCCTTCTGGTGTAGATTAGATTATTGGACACAATTCTTCACCCCTTCTGTATCCCTCTCTACCCTTTGCTCTGTCCCTTAACTTTGGAGCATGGCCATATGACATGCTTCAGCCAATGGGATGTTAGTAGAAATGAACCAAGCAGCACCTTTCCATGTGCTTATGTGGCTGTGCTTTACCTCTTGTGTCTCTGCCAGCACCATGAGATTATGGGCTGGGATCACTGGGGACTGTTCTCCCCTGGAAATGGCCACTCGTACTTGTGGGTCCATGACTAGCCGACCTGAGCCCATTCCACAGTGCAGACTCAAGCCCAGCAGATCTGCAGCCAAAACCAAAGTTGCTCAGTGGGGCCCATGCCACATAAACCAACCCATGGTCAACCTGAACATAAGTAAGCAAGAATTGTTGTTTTCTAATCATTGAGGTGTGGGGTTCTTTGTTACAGCAGCAATAGCTGACTAATAACGTCTCTTTCCTCTCCCTCAGACCTTTATTCTGCTTGTGCACACATATTTCTGTGCAGGTATATGACTAGACTACGAATTTCTTGAAAGTGGGGATTGGGTTTTCTTCATTTTTATCTTTTCCCCTTAGAATAGTGATTGAAAACACAGTGGAGTGGGAAGACAAGTCGTGGCATATGACATTTCCAATCAATAACATACCGCTGTGTGACCTTGACTAAGCTGTGTGATCTTCCTGTGCCTCACTTTTCTTATTTATAAAATGGGAGTATTAAAATCTACCTGACATGGCTGCAGAGAGGAAAGTTTGAATCTCCTAGCAGAGTGCCTGGCATGAATGTGCATTACAGACCTGGCATCTTTCATAGTTGGTATAAAATACATGTGTGTTGTTGCTTAGGTAGATGTGCCTGAGATGAATAAGGAACTGATGTGAATAATGAGGTGTCTCAGAGTGCCTTGGTGACAAGTCAGTGTCCACCCTTTAGTACCTTCCTTGTCTTGTCATTGTCCTTTGCTTTGAGCTCATTGAACCTCACAGCCAAGTTTCCTGGGAAGACAGACAAGCATCTTGTCCTTTGGATGTCAGCTGGTGGAGTGAACACGAGCCAAGCAATCAGAAGCCCTAGATTCTGAGGGCTTCTTCAGTCCATTAGGTAAACCATTCAGCCATCATTGCCTGGGCCCAATACCAACCATGAGCCAAGGAGATTTTAGTATTCCCATTTTGCAGACAAGGAAACTGAGGCATGAAAAAATGTAACGACTTACCCAAGAATGAAACATGAATTACTGTCTGAGACAAGGGTAGACTCTTAATCTAGTGCTTTTCTTCTATACCCCACTGCCTCGCAGACTGTCAGGAAAATGATGTAATCCACTCCGAGAATTCCCCTCTGGAAGCTCCCCCAACCCCAGCCCTCGGCCTGTCTATCTGAAGATAAAAACAACCACAAATTCAGTTTACATCTTCTTTTATTCTCTAGCCTGTTTGAGCCAAGGCTGAATGGTGCCAATTTGCCTATGGTGGTTTTTATGATGTGGGCTGGGATCACTGGGGGCTGTTCTGAAACCATCAAATTCATTTCAATTAGAAGTGTAACTTAATGTACAATTTTCAAACCAGATTCCCTAGGTAAAAGAAGGCCATTTTGTTTTCTGAGCTGCCTCAACCCAATGAACAGTATTTCCAGGTACCAGTTATGCCCAAATGTGCACCCTGGTTGGGGCATTTTCTCCAAGTTAATAGGAGGCACAACTCAGTCGAAAGGAGGGGTGGGAGAGTCCGCATGGAAAATGGGTGTGTGTGTGAAATTTGAGCCAGTATAGATCAATTCCAGAACACTGCCCAGGGATTCCTAAAAAAGAACCCAGGGAAAAATAAATACATCTCATCCTTATTAACACTCCAAGCCCTTAAATGAGTCCCGATGTTAATCCCTAAGAGATGCCTAAATGCCTATTTCAAATTGCTGCCCCACTTGTCTTATAAAACAACTTGTACTTCTTTTTATTCTCTCCATGTTCAAAAATAAAGGAAATTCCTTTTGCAGTCTAGGGCCAAGGAACAACCCAGGCCTGGCTTTGATTACTGAAAGCTGGAGAATTTTGAGTGAAAGCTGCAGCCGGCTGCCAGCCTTGTTATTAGCAATAAGCATCAAGCCATTCTCAGGAGAGCAGGGGCCTTTTGAGAATGTCAGACAGCAGCCTGCACCTTCTTTTGACAGCACCTGCAGTCACTGCTGGAGGTACAAGCCTGTCCAGAACTCCATTTCCCCTTGGCTGAATCAGCAGCCATAATCAACAGAGAAATAACCCCTTATATTTATATAATATCTACCTACAAGCAACTGAAATTGCCATGATCCTGTTTAAGATTCGACAATGGCTCCCCATTGTCCCTCAGACCAAGTCCAAATGCCTAGGCTTATTATTCCAGGTCTTGTGACAACAGAGCCCACCTTAGTTATGCAGGAGCTTTTTTATTTTCTTTTTTAAAACAGATTTTTAGCCAAGACAGTCTTTTGCAGCCTAAGAGGGTTATTATGGAAAGGTGGAGAGATCTCCAAACCTGGAAGGCTTGCTTCAAACCCTAGCTCTACTCCAACTACAGGATTGGGGCAGGCAAGTTACTCACTCTACCCAGGACTCAGTTCCTTTCTCATTTATAAAATGATGCATTCAGAGTAGATGATCTAATCTAACATGTCCTTAGTGAATCTGAAATCTTATATATTTTTTGCTCTGTTAACAGCCCTTTCCAATCCTTTTCTCCCCACTCTGCTTCTATTCTAGAGTCTGGAAGAGCTAAAATGTTCATTTCTCAGCCTCTCCTTCTGCCAGCAATAAGACACTGGGAGGTCTGTTGATGTGGCAGATGGCTGTGGCGTGCCCTGTGTCCCATGCCCACAGTCTAATCACCTCTGACTTCAGTCACAGCTGTGGTGGACAGTTCCGTGTGTTCCAACTCACCTCATGCAAGACAGCATCCAATCTCAAGTATGTGCTGTGCATCTTCCTGCTGTCTGCTCCAGGGCCTTCTCTGACATTATGAAAGCCCACTGTGCCTGCACAAAAACAAAACCTGGAAGTGTGGGATTCATGCCCTTGGGATCGACCCTCAGTCGATGGAGAACATGGCCCAGTAGATAGATGCTCCAGTTACCTGTCCTTTGGGGATACACTCCTGGGAGGCATTATGTACAGTTATCAGGAGGTCTGGGTGCAATCGAGCCTCTGGGGCCCCAGGCAGCAACCTTTTTAACATGCCTTTATGTTGTCATTTTTGTCTTTACTCTCTCATTCTCCTTGCTTCCTCTTGTGCATCCAGGGATCAGTTACCAAATAAACTATGTGCACTCAAAGTTTTTGTTTGGAGCTCTGCTTTTGAAGCTATTTAAACTAAAAGAACTGGCATCACCTTCTGTCTGTCTTCTATCTTCACTGCAAATATAGATGTGATGGCTGGAGCTAAGCAGCCCTTTTGGGATCAGCATGACGGAAAGGCTACAAAAGTGTCAGAAATGCCATCTCTGGCATTTTTGAGTGACCGAATCTGCAGCAGCAACTGCCAACTTTTAGATTTCTTGCTATAGGAATTTAACTCTATTTAAGCAATTGCTACTTGGATATTTTCTTAATTGCAACTAAATACAATCCTAACTGATGTATTAATTGTGCTCTAACATGCTAGGATCATTTTTAATCTCTTTGCCTTGTCCATGTTGTTCTCTTTACCTGAAGCACCCTCTCTACTCCTTCTGTTGCTCAAAATTTTCTTGTTCTTTCAAAAACCAGATCAATATTCACCTCCTCCTAACATGTTCCCTCCAAAGAACCACGGTCTTTCACACTTTACAAAATTATTCAAAACCTTTGTATGTGTCGAGAAAAATGCAATCTTGTGTTCAGCACTAAGTAGACCCGGGATTGCTCCTAGGCATGGTCCTTAGGTTGATCTCACCTAAACCGATAGTTTCCCAAAGGCAAGGCCTGCATTGTCTTGTGCGTTTTACAACCTCCCACACATGATAAAGGGGACCGTGGAGTGACAGGGCACACGTTTTACTTAAGCAAATTAAACCATGGCTATATGTGAGTGAGTGTGAGACAGAGAACAATTTAGGTGGGGTGGGTGACTCCACACTGATTGCCTGGGATGGGAGAGATTCTCTTGGTTGCTCTAGGCTCCTCTGTTTCTATGTATCCTGATGTGACTGTCTCCTTCCACTGCATATGACTTTAATATTAAACATAGCTTATTATTATTATTATTATTATTATTATTATTATTTTCAATATAACGTGCCCACACAGTGCAAGCCAACTACCTTCTCTAGTGGCTCACAGAAGAAAGAGTGATCTATTTGGACACCACAGGGATGGTGGCTGCTCTCTAGTGTGTTGTGCCTCCGTGAGAGATTTTGATGGCTTGAACTCCTAGGCTTAAGCAATCCTCCCACCTCGACTTCCGAAAGTGTTAGGATTACAGGCGTGAGCCACTGCACCCTGCCCCTTAATGCCCCTTCTAACTGCTTCCTTGCTGCCCTTCTTGGGTCACATCAGGCTGCCCTATTCACTCCCAACAAGTTACCCTTCTAAAGGGTGTTGCTGAACAAGACATTCCCTTGCTGGGGAACTTTCAGTGACTTCCCTTTCCCCATGGAATGAAACTCACATTGTTCATTTTATTTTTTAACTAAAGGGAATCAACCACTATTGTGAGAATATATTACTTACAGAGCACCACATTTGGTTTATGCTATTCCTCCCCTCCCCCATTAAATGCCACTCCCCCACCTCAAGCTTTGGAGGTTCTCCCCTCCTTCAAATGCCATGTCTGTCCTTTGAGACTTTCCAAATATCTTCAAATTAAAAATTTCCTCCCTTTCTTCATCCAGAGCAGTGCATACTTCTACTATAGTTTTCATAGATATGCTCTTGCATTGTATTGATTTTTGCTTGTGGACTGTCTCCTTACTAGGGTGTTACTCATTTTGTATATCCTGGTGGTTTGGGGTAGAAAGAGAGGTGATGGATGGTGTGGTGGCAGTGGTGAAAAGACCAAGCCTGGGTGGCAGCATGCGAGCTTCAGCAACACCAACTCACAAAGTGATTCCAAATATTTGAATTCTACATGTGAAGAAAGTTAAGGCTCATTACCTCAACCAGTTAATTTCAAGTATATTTTCCTTTGCACAAGAGTGCTGTATCACACAAATCTGTATAAATACATTTTAAAGTACTCTTTTAATAACTATACAATAAAAATTCTAAGTGGCATGAAAGCATTGAGTTATAATTTAAATGGTGGCATTTTTTCCCCTAATTGATACATAAAATATTGGGAGGTCTTATATTGATGGTTCTAAGATTCAACGAAATATCCCTGCCACAAAAGACAAAAGACAAGCAATGGGGCTCCTGACCCTATCTTGGCCATCGGGGAGGGTTTTCCTGAGGAAGTGACATTAAGTTAGGATCCATGCAAAAAAGGACACTAGGAAAGGATTCTTCAATTCTCTTAGGTGAAGGAAATAAAAATATAGCACTTGTTTCATCCTGCTTTCATGAGA
Source organism: Theropithecus gelada (assembly GCF_003255815.1). Classification (NCBI taxonomy): domain Eukaryota; kingdom Metazoa; phylum Chordata; class Mammalia; order Primates; family Cercopithecidae; genus Theropithecus; species Theropithecus gelada. The sequence continues at coordinate 19,948,564 of NC_037689.1, forward strand.
TTTCCCCCACCAGAGGCCCATAGCTCCTCAGCAGGCCTGATTACCAGCTCCCTTAGATGTAGTTCAAGGCTGATTGTGCTACATTCAGTCCCTGCCTCTTAACCTGTGGATGAATGACACTGACTGAGGCAAGGAGTATGCAACTTTTTGGGGAAGGCAGAAAAGTCAACAGCCTGTCCCTCCAGTGTATGATGTCCCCATTGCTGCTATGTACAATGCCAGATTGTGACATTGATTTTTCAGATCTCAAACCTTTCTTTGGTTTGGGGTTTCATTTATGTGTGTTCACCACCTTGAAAGGTAACACTAGAAGAAGGGTTTTTAAAATGCTGCCTTGCAGCAAGGGGAAGGGATTGCTTATCTTGGACATACACAGAAAGAAGTAAACCAGAGCCTTTGGAGGTTTCCAAAGTGTACTTCAAACCAGGAGCTAGATGAAAGTGAAATAAACAAAATGCATCTTTATCATAAATATAAGCCAACAGGTTAACCAATAAACAGATTTGGCAGAGATAGTGATATCTACTTCCTTCCTTCTGGAAGATTTGGCTAATCGATCACGGAACTGTCTCCTACTATGTCCAGATTGAGCCTCAGAATTCTTCTCATCACACTGGTGCCAGGTAACCTCTGCCAGTCAATTAGGAAACTGATTGATTAGGGCTTCACTTCTGGGGGAAGGAGCACTGGAATCCCAACCAGGAAACCTGGCCGGTATGTCTAGCTGTGCTTCCAGTCCGCTATGTGGCTGTGGGAAAGTAATTTAATTTCTCCGAGCCTCAGCTTTCTCATCTGTAAAAGGAGGGACTTGATCTGAGTTCTTTTCTAGTTCTCACATTTTAAAACTATGAAAAACAAATAGTGGTAGCATTGGAAACCCATGTGGGCTTAGAAATCACATCAACATTTTGAAGGTCTACTAGATGCTCAGTGCGGCTGTTAAATAATCTGTAAGGAAACAGAAATGTAAACTTAAACAATCAAGAGTCCACCAGTTAGGTCTGGGAAGGGACACTTGTGAATATGAAAGAATTAGGATAGTGAGAAACTCTGATACAGAGACAGCCAATGGGAATTCACAGAGAGAGAGAGACTTCAACTTCTTTGAAGAAGTCCATGATGACTGAGTGGTCAGCTGTGCATTTTGTGAAATGTACCACCTTGTGTTCATTTTCCTTTTTTCCCTGACTCACTTCTTTCCCTTCACTCCTACTGTCCTGTCACTTGCCTCATACAGCATCAGCAAGTTGGCCTCAGCCTCTGTTTTCTTGAGGACACCAGCTATGATACCAACCAAACTTCACTTACTTCTATAGTTTGACTTTTCCAGTATATAAATGCAGGGGAAGGGGGCCTCAGATTTACTGAGAGATTTTATTATACAAAACTTCCTTCACCTCAAATGCATAGACACTCATGTAAAATGTCATTTGGATTTACAGATGAGTTTCCAGTGAGGCTACATTAGGAAGGAACACTCATTAAGAATAGATCATTGGCCAAGAGATATAAGTCACTGAGCCAACTAGTCTGAGTTTAGAGCTTAGTCTGAAGACTAGCTCAGGACAAAATTGCAAGGTGGTATGAAGACTTTCCTTGGTGTCTCCTTGCCTGTCTTTATAAAGAACCTCTCCCCATCTTCCTACCAAAGAGACACTTTTCTTTTTATGTTCTAAATTCAGGCAGCGACTGAGGCCAGGAAGAATACAATAATCGTGGATTAAAGTGATAGCTTATCACAACTTGAGGTCTAACTACCACTCAAGGTAATTTCATTTTGATAGGGAACCCTTGAAAATAGAAGATCATCTCTACAAAAATCTGAATATCTAATAGTAGGAATTCAGGCACTCTAACAACCGGCAGGTAAATTACTCTGTGGTGAGCTTTTGCTTATTTGACCCTACAGAAGTGACTCTTAACTGCCACTTTTTGCAAGGTGAACCAGAAATGGCTATCTCACCAGGAAACTGAGCCTCAGAGAGGTAATGAGACTTTCCCAAGATCACTTAGCTGACTAGTAGCAGAGTTAGAAATAGCTCTACCTCTTCTGCCAGTACTCTGGGAGAGATGAAGGAGATCGAAACTTGGGAAGCCTTTCCTGGGATACTGTGCACTTATGAAAAGTTTCTTTTTGCAGTCTGATGGATTAAGAAGGTCAGCAAATGGAGGTCAAGGGCAGGTGGGCTCAGAGAACTGTTCTGTCTAAGACTGCCCCTGAGAAGGGTTCTAGCATGGCTGCCTACACCAGGTACATGATCAGTCCCTTGAGGATCTTCCCAGTCCCAGGCAGAGCTGCAGCTGGAGTGGTGGCATCAGGAGGTTAAAGACTTGCTTCTGAGTTAGAAAGTCCACAGCATGCAGGCCGTGCACTGCCAAGAGCAGGGCAGAAGGGCTCTAGCTAAAGAGGTCGTTTCCTCTGCCAAGGTTCTAAGCAGTCCAGGAAAAACCCTTTGGCTTCTCTGAGCCTTGGTTCTCTGAGAAAAACAGAGGCAAAACCTGCTTTCCCTACCCTGAAGCATTGTTGTCGTGCCACAAGGAAATTTTTTCCTAAATTTTAAGTGCTGCACAAACACAAGATGCCAATGGCAGAGATAAACTTCTTACCACAGAGCATGCAGTAACTTGACGGAAGAGGCCTGTATTCATTTCTTGTTGCTGCTGTAACAACTTACCACAAACTTGGCGACTTAAAACAACACATATTTGCTCTCTTACAGTTCTGGAGGCCAGATGTCTAAAATCAGTCTCACGAGGCTTAAGTTAAGGTACCAGGAAGGATGGTTCCTTCTGGAGGCTCTGAGGGGTGAGCCCATATACTTGCCTTTTCTAACTTCCTCACATCACTCCAACCTCTTGCTTCTGTCATCACACCTCCTGCTACAGACTCTGATCTTCTGTCTCCTCTTATAAGCACCCTTGTGATTACATCCAGTCTACCCAGATAATCCAAAATGATCTCTCCAACCCAAGGTCCTTAAATTAATTACATCTGCAAAGTCTCTTTTGCCCTGTAATGTAATGTATTCACAGGTTCTGGGGATTAGAATATGAATATCTTTGGAGGCAATTATTCAGCCTATCATAAAGTCCATTCTCCCCTCTCTAGCATAGCTACTTTCTGCACTATCCCCAGAAAGTGTCCTACTGTGAGCTGTCAGTATCCCAACCATGCTCCTACAGTACTTAACATTTTTGTGTATGTGGGTTGGACTTCCAACTGCCAGCACCTGCATCTCTGCCTAAGGACTTTTGGTCACTGGAGCCTGCTCTGCCTGTGCAAGAGGGAGGTGCCAGGGAATCGAGGTCCTCATGCCCTCCCCATTTCCTGGGAGGAGTCTTTAACCAATGTCTGATGGGATCTGGTGGATACATACCCCAACCCTCTTGGCCCTTGGTTTGGATAACTGAGGTGTGTTCTACATACTGTTTCCCAGAATTGCTCTCCAGTTGCCCACAGTGGTAACTAGCTTGATAACACACCCTTAGTTGGCTGCCTGCCCTGTCTCTTTTCCCCCACTCTTCTACATAAAGAATTATTGGGGCTGGGCACGGTGACTCATGCCTGTAATCCCAGCACTTTGGGAGGCCAAGGCGGGCAGATCACGAGGTCAGGAGATCGAGACCATCCTGGCCAACATGGTGAAACCCCATCTCTACGAAAAATACAAAAATTAGCCAGGCACGGTGGCGCGTGCCTGTAGTCCCAGCTACTGGGGGGGTGAGGCAGGAGAACCACTTGAACCCGGGAGGCAGAGGTTGCAGTGAGCCGAGATCGCACCTCCGCACTCCAGCCTGGAGACAGAGCAAGACTCTGTCTAAAAAAAAAAAAAAGAAAGAAAGAAAAAAGAATTATTGGGAGATAACTTTTAGAATTGTCTCTCAAATTAAAAACTTGCACTCAAATCCCTACCTCTAAACTAAGACACAGGTCTTGCCAATATTTCTTCTAAGCCTTGTTCATGATGTTTTCTTGCCTGAAGTATCCCTTTTCTCCTCCTGCCCACCTGTTTGTTTTTCCAAGCCCCTCTCCTCCCTGGGGTCTTCCCCAGCACTTCTGTGAGCTCACCAACCTTTCCTCTTGCTGTCTATCCCATGTGGTCCCAATAGGTTGTTATCTGTATCAAATAATTGGGAGAGACAGTGCAGCATACAGGTTAAGACAACGGATTCTGAAGCTAGACTATGTCGGTTCAAAGCCTCCTCCACCACTTACTACCTGAGCAATAGTGAGCAAGTTACTCACTCTCTCTAAGCCTCAACATGGGGATGGTAATAAAACCAAGCTATTGAGCTTACTGTGAGAAATAGATGTTAGCATAGACAGTTTTCTTAGAACGGTGCTTGGCATATAACAAACACCCCATAAATCATACCCATCATTAGTCTCTTTAACAGGTTAGTAGACAGTGCACTTATAGCATTGCATGAGCCTCTTTCATATACTTATTTAACCTGCAATTAAGCAATTAATTTTTGTGGGTTCAATATCATTTTCTCCTCTAGACTATAAGCTCTTTGAGAGCAGGGACTAGTTCATGTTTATCCCTGCTTAGCCTCAATGCCTGGAGCAGTGAATTGGTGTTTTATAGTTTTTTTTTTTTTTTAATGAATATTATTTCCTAAAGGAGAGATAGAGAAAGAAACAGGGTCTGATAAAATATGGAAGGAAGAAGAGGCCAAGTGGGAAAGAAAAACAATTTCTATGTAGTTCTGCCTGGAGCTCAATGGATGCCTGAGTGTGTCCAGATAGGAGGCTCGGAGCAGTCAGCAAGCCCTGGGCAGCACTTAGAAGCACTTAGGCCCCTGGGCCTGTGATAGACAGATGTACTTCCCAGCTTCCCCTTCAAGGAAGGCCTCCCTGCCCAGCTGCCAGGAGCATGGTCAGCAGGCAGCCTTCAGCGGTCAGTTCCTTCTGGGGAGCATCTAAGCTGCTGGGAGCTGTCTGGTCCTAGGTCATACCTTTCCCTTGGGTGGTCCACGTCCCTCCACTAAGCAGTGGGGGAGTATAAAGGTCTAGCCATTTCTCTACCCAACATGAGACTTTCTAGACGCGAATTTTGTCCACAGCACTTCACTGGGTTGGCTAAATCTTAACCAGGCGTGCAGGGCAGCTTGAATCCCACTCCTTGCTGACCTCCGCTCACTCCTACTTCCGCTCCCTCCCCTTCACAGGTGTGGACCTCTAACAACCATTCTGTATCACAAACTTCATCTCTGCTTCCAGAGGGCACAGCCTGGAACAGGAACAAAGGTTCGACCTCCTTCCAAGTTCAAGTTAATATTTGAGGCTCTGTTTAGAATTTCAGGGACCCAGAGCCACATTATATTTTTCCTCTCTAGGGATTTAACTCCTCAGTGACGTTAAGTATCCTGACTGAAGCCTGGGAATGTTCTGTACTCACTGTCCTGTGGCTCAGACAAACGAGAGCTGTTTATCTTTCAACTCCACTTAGAACAGTACATTTTAAAAAACTCATTAATTCAGACTGTTCTTATCTGGAATTTGTGATGATCCAGAGAGGGGCCCTCTGGGTGTTTGTTTACTTCTGCATTATCAGGGCAAAGGAGCTCACCAGGCAAACGGAGAATGTAAGCAAGATTGTAAGGGAACCATCTCAACAACTTTAAAGAGAGGAGAGAAAACTTTTATCACTTTAGAAGCACCAGTTTACGGTCCCAAAATTCATGTGACATTCTTATCAGTTTATTAAAGCTGATATAACAATATTTTTATTTTTATTTTTATTTTTGAGACAGAGTCTCACTCCGTCACCCAGGCTGGAGTGCAGTGGCACGATCTTGGCTTATTGCAATCTCTGCCTCCTGGGTTCAAACAATTCTCCTGCCTCAGCTTCCTGAGTAGCTGGGACTACAGGCACACACCACCATGTCCAGCTAAGTTTTGAATTTTTAGTGGAGACAGGGTGTCACCATGTTGGCCAGGCTGGTCTTGAACTCCTGACCTCAAGTGATCCACCCACTTTGACCTCCCAAAGTGCTGGGATTACAGGTATGAGCCACCTCTCCCTGCAATCAAAATACTTTTTAAAGCAACCCATTGGTGGTCTTTTGGCATTACTCTATGAACTTAAGTTCAATCTGACGCTTACTGAACCCCTAGTTCCTGCAGAGCATGAGGTACCCACAAGGAGTTTACAATCATAGTGGATGCTACCACCACACTAAAAATTTGCCTGCCTTTCTTTCTTTCTTTCTTTCTTTCTTTCTTTCTTTCTTTCTTTCTTTCAGAAAAGGTCTCACTCCACTGGCCAGGTTGGAATGCAGTGGTGCAATCTCAGCTCACTGCAGCCTCGACCTCCTGGGCTTAGGTGATCTTCTCACCTCAGCCTCTCAGTTAGCTGAGACTACAAGAACACCTCACCTTGCCTGATTATTATTATTATTATTTTGTAGAGACAGAGTTTCATCTTGTTGCCCAGGCAGGTCTCAAACACTTGGGCTCAAGCCATCTACCCTCCTTGATCTCCCAAAGTGCTGGAATTACAGGTGTGAGCCACTGTATTGGGCCTTTTTTTTTTTTTTTTTTTTTTTTTTTGCATTTCTTTTCTAACGTTTAAAAATGCTTTCTAAATATCTAGCCCCGGCCTCCAACCTGATATATATAAGTGAAATTATGTATAATGAAACCAATTTTTTTCCTATTGTTATTAAAAATAACATTGAGCTTATTCAAGGACCTGCTGTATGTCCTTTCACTTAAAGTCAATTTCCAAGACCCTATTGACAACATTAAGTGAGGACTTATGGTACTAGTTATACAGTGGCTACTTGTTAAATGAAAGAATTCTAAATCAACTTGACCTCTTCCAGTCACTGATCACCCAGCGACTGAACAATTTGGTCCCTAGAGCTCCAGCAGGTTGTATGTTCACTACTGTGGTACTTTGGGATGCCCCAAACAGCACACACACTCTCCCAAGCCTGTATATATCACAGAGGAAATCCTCACCCACAACAATCAGCTGTGATCTAAACGTTTTTGAAAAAAGACCCTGTTTAAAATGGCAGTTGTGACCTTGGCTCAGCGTGCTTCCCGGGGACAGAGCTGGCTGGGTTTCTGGCCTGCGGCTCAGCCTGCAGGCATCCAGAACTTCCAGACAATTACCATTCCCCTGGAATTGCCCTCACTCCTGATTGCCATTGGTTAATTAAAGAAATTTAGGCTCCAGACTATATTACCCCCCCATATGTCACATCTGATGTAACTAACGAGTTCTCAGCAGTGCAGGATTTTGTGTGTGTGTGTGGCAATGTTGTTAAATCTGATGCACTTCCACTGCCAGCGTGCTTCTCTCCATAGAGAGGGTTCCCTTTCTCCCCTGTGACTTTTCAGTGCTGTGCAAAAGCTTGAGCTCTGCCACTTGTAATTCTGTAACTTTTCTCGAGTCATCCATGAGGTTTTTAACCTTAGTCCTGGTGTCTCCACTTTGTGCTTAGTAACTCCTTCTCATTCAAAGACCCTGAAACACTTCCTAAACTCTTTAACTATTACCAGTCTAGGGAGACAGTCTTTCTCCCCTTCTGGCAAAGTAGACTACTAAAATGGCTGGTTTAGGGAGACTTATCTAGTCAGAATTAAGTTTCTTCTATTTAATTCAATTCAACACAATCCTGTCACCAATCTGGGTGCTTTGGGGACAGTAAACAAAGATAGGGTCCCTGCACTAAAGGTACAGTCTTGTCACAGAGATAAAATGAGATTCTGATAGCATTTGCAGAAACATACACTTCATTCATTCATTTAACAAATATTTATTGAGCATTGTATTAGTTAGGATAAAGGCTAAGCCACTGTAACAAAAGATCCCCTAGTGCAGAGGCTTATAAAACAGAGAAATCCATTTGTCTCTCATATAATAATTCTAAGGTTAGTGGTCCAGGTTTTCAGGGCAGTTCAGCTCCACGTGGTTCTTCAGGAATCCAAGATCCTTCAGTTTTGTGCTCTCCTATCTGTTAGAGTGTTGCTGTTATCAGTAAGGTCAAAGGCAGGCCATGGGCTCATTTGTGTTCTAGGTGTGGAAAGGTAATAGAGGAACTTCAGGACGAGCAATTTTTAAAACAAGTGAGGCAAAGTTGCACATACATCTTCCACTTTCACTCTATTGGTGAAAGCTTAATTGCATGGCCACATCTAGCTGCAAAGGAGGCTGAAAATGTCATCTCTATGTGGGAGGTTGGTGTGTCCAGAAGGAAAAGGGGAATGGATTTGAAGGAGCAACAAAAAGTCTTCCACAAGCATCTACTATGTACCAGAGACTTCCAGATCCCATGGTTACAGCAGTGATCAATAAGACATAGTCACTGTGTTAGTCTGTTCCTGCACTGCTATAAAGAAATACCTGAGACTGGGTAATTTATAAAGAAAAGAGGTTTAGTTGTCTCGCGGTTCCACAGGCTGTACAGGAAGCATGGCTGGGAAGGCCTCAGGAAACTTATAATCATGGCAGAAGGCAAAAGGGAAGCAGGCACATCTTACATGGCTGGAGCAGGAGGAAGAGAGAGAATGGGAAGGTGCCATAAACTTTTAAACAACGAAATCTTGTGACAACTCTATCATGAGAACAGCACTAGGAGGATGGTGCTAAACTTAGAAACTGCCCCCATGATCCAATCACCTCCCACCAGGCCCCACTTCCAACACTGGGGATTACAATTGCACGTGAGATTTGGGTGGGGACACAGATGCAAACCATATCAGTCACTGACCTCAGAGAGCTTAGATTCCAATGGGAAAGAGAACAACTAACTCCTTCTATAGTTGTGAAGCAGGAGAGACCCCAGATTTGATATCAAGACCTACATTCTTAGGCACTGGGCTCTAGAAGTCCTGGACTTCAAAGCTATATATATATCTATATCTATCTATCTATCTATCTATCTATCTATCTATCTATCTATCTATCTATATTTAATTTTTGGAATTAGTAAAAACAATTTATTTTAGGCTTAGGGGTACACGTGAAGATTCGTTACATAGATAAACACAGGTCATGGATGGGGGTTTGTCGTACATATTATTACATCACCCAGGTATTAATCTCAGTACCCAATAATTATCTTTTCTGCTCCTCTCCATCCTCCCACCCTCCCTCCTCAAGTACACCCCAGTATCTGTTGTTTCCTTTAAAGTTATATCTTTTAAGCACTCTTCCACTTAACTTTGCCAAAGACTTCCCCCAGTCTCAGGACAAAAATCTAGATTTTTGTTAGTATTACCCTGGGAGAGCTGGTTCCTGCCTGCCTGCCTAGCTTAGTTTTCTGGGCAGATTTTCCTTATGCTCTTGGCTTCAGTCATGAGGAACTACTTGTAGTTTCCTGAAAACAAAGCATGCTTTCCTCCTTCTATGCCTTTGCCCAGGCTTTCCCCTCTGTCTATAATATTCTTTCCCCAAAAGGCCAGATGCCCTCACTCTATCCCCTTACCCTTACCTGTCCAGTGGCTTTGAAGTTCAAGCAACTGGACTTGCTCTTTCCAGAAGCTCTCCTTCCATCACAGCTGGTGCAAATCTTAGTGAGGCTTTGAGCCACTGTGTGAGGTGGTAGAAAACACTCAGTCTTGGGAATCAGACAGGTCTGGCTCTGAATTCTAGCCACTCACTAGCTATGTGGCTTTGGGAAGGTGTTTGTCTTAGTCTCAGTGGGCTGCTATAATAAAGTTCCATAGACTGGGTGGCTTACAAACAACAAAAATTGATTTCCCAGAGTTCTAGAATCTGGGAAGTCCTAGATCAGGGCACTGGCAGGTGTGTCTGGTGAGGGCTTGCTTCCTGGTGCATAGATCGTATCTTCTCACTGTGTCTTCACATGGTGGAAGGGATGAGGAAGATCTCTTAGACCTCTTTTATAAGGGCACACTTCCATTAATGAGGGTTCTGTTCTCATGATCCAATCATCTCCTAAAGCCCCCACCTCTTAAATACAATCACCTTGGGAGTTAGATTTCAACATATAAATTTCATGGGGACACAGATATTCAGTCTATTGCAGTACTGAATTATCTACCTGGAGATAATACCGTGAAGAGGGAGAGTTAGTTAAAACTGATTTTTATTTTTTTAAATCCAGTGCCCAGAGCAGAGAAGATGCTCAACAAAGGCCAGTTCTGGTATGGCCATCATATGTCTATCTCCCCTAAGAGATCATGAGCTTTTCAAGGCACAGACTTCACTTTGGAGTCCCAGGGTCTGGAGAAAAGAAGGTGCTCAATATCTGTCTGTTAAAGGAGTAGAGGGGTTGATTGTGTTAATTCATGCTAAGATGTAAATGAACTACTTTCATACTGTCTCCTTCAGGGGCATTTACATAGTTTAAAGGACCATAGAAAGGTAGAAATATTTAATCCAAATATACTATTTCCTAGTGGAATTTAAGACAAGTTTTCAGAGCAGAAGCACCTGGGTTCTTGCAAATCCTGGGAATTAGCTAGCTACTCCTTCCAGCTATTAGTAAGTCCTGTCTCCAACATCTATCTCTCCCAAATTGTCCTCTCCTCTTTCCTACCAGGAAAATATCTAACTGGTTGGTGTCCTGCCCACAGTCAGAGGGTAGAAATACATCAGGATAATTAATTTATACAAAGCTACCAAACACTGGGGCCTGGCAAAAGTACAACTGGGGTTAGGGGAGTGAGAAGACCTGGGTGTCCTACTACCTCTGTCTTTCCCAGCCGTGTGACTTTGACCAAGCCCTCCCCAGTCTCTCAGCTTCACTTCCCTCACTTGCATATTAAAAGGCTTCCTTGGGACAGCTGATATTTAAGGTCCAGGAGGACATCCCTGGTCCCACAGTGAAGCTGTGTTTAGATACAAGAAAGCATACACAACTTGACCTATTTCCCAAAGAGTAACAATAGTTAGATTCAAAAGCTCAGTGATGCTAAGAATGCTCTAGAGACTGCAACCTTCCACGGCCCAGACTTGCAGAGCAACAGCTTGGCCCTGCCCTGCCCTGTCCTGCAGGCCTCCTCTTCACCTCTCAGCCTCCCCAGATGACTCTGGAAAAGGCCAGGGGTCTCTGGGTAAGACTCCTACTTTTCTTTCCAATGAAGCCCCAGCCTTGCCTTCTCAGCCCATGGCCTGCTAGCAGACACTGTCCTCTTCTGCAACTCTTTGTTTAGGCCCATGTCAGTCTTGCTAATTATTATTCAGTCCAAACACCTCTGTCATTCTGCCATTTTCATTGATTCAAATTAAGAGCCAGACTAATAATTAATGCAAACTGTCCTCTCATCCTCACCCCCTGACTGATGGATTTTCAGTGTCAAAACATTAACCTTTAGGTTTGGGACCTTGATGCATTCAAACCTCATAAGCACCTGATAAGCAAGCAAACTATAGAATCTTTCCCTAAATCAGCTCTTTCTATCTCACCAGCACTTATTTGTCTATGCAAAAAGATATTTATCTTGGGAAAGAAAACAAACTTATATTCACAAAGACACACATACAGAGAACCAAACTAACCATTATTACTGCATTACTGCAAAGGTGGAATTTGAAAGCTATTTAGCAGTTCTCCTGGCCCACCACAATGGGATTGAAGACACTCAACTGAATCCCCAGAGGAAACCCCATGAGGCAGTATGGAGACTCCCCTTAGGAATTCTTTCAGACCCAGGGAGTTGGACCAGACTCCTCTGAGCATAAACAAGTGTCTTAGTTATCTACCACCCTATACATTAGCCAAGCGCATCGAAGAAGGCTCATCTCTGCTCCATGTGGCATCCACTGAAGTGGCTCAACCTGGGGTGGAGGATCCACTTTCAAGATGGCTCACTCATGTGGCTGACAAGTTGGTGCTGGCTTTTTGCTGGAAGCTCTGTCAGGGTTGTGGTTGAGAGCCTTAGTGCTCTGCCACGTGTCCTCCTCATGTGTCTTGGGCTTCTCCTAGCATGGTAGCTGGGTTCTGAGAGGTAGTACTCAAAAACTGAGTGTACAAGAGGACAAGCCCTAATGTGCAAGTGATGATTAAGCCTTGACTTGCTTCATGCTTGTTAGTGTCCCATTGGCCAAAAGTAGTCACAGGGTCAATCTCAAAGTCATTGTGAGAGGGGACTCCATAAAGAAATCAGTACTACGAGACATGGTTCATTGGGGAAGGAGGCGAGGAAAATGTAACAGCCTGCCACAGATGACAACTGAGATGAAACACTAAGATGAACTTTCTTTAAATACAACAACCACATACTGTATAATTGGAATTTTTTTTAGCAAGTGCTGTACAATAATCTCTTTTAAACAAGAAGAAAAAATGGGACCACTTTTAGTTCTTTCTAGTTTTCTTGTTTATAACATGAAGGAGTCCAGTGGCCCTAGAGATCTTTAAGGTTCATTTTGATTCATTTGTGCCATGACTTCTTAAACCAGTGGCTCTGTTCTTTGCTTTCAAATTTCCTGTCGGCTCCTACTCCGGGATATCTTTCTTATACTGCAGCCTCAAGATATGCAGGAGAATAAACTTGCTGGGTGTTTGAATTAAAAACAGCCTCTTAATGCATGAACTCAGAGAACTGGAAGGGAGCCAAGCCATCATTTGGCCCTTTCCCTTCATCTAAGAGATGGAGGAAATCTGAGGACCTCTCCTTGGGGAGGAGCAGGGAAAGATCTAGCCTAAAACAGCTATAGAGGAGTCCACAGAAATGGGATGGGACCCCCAGAGGTCAACCATTCTCCAGAACCCTTTTTGTCACACCTAAGTCTGGACTTTTCTACAAAGCCAAGGATATCAGACACATATCAAAGAAAGCAAATGTAATGCCATAACAATTAGTAATTTCAAAAAAGCCAGAAGATGTACTTGGCAAGTTGATAAATATTGTCTTGAATCCTCATTCTGAGGACATACTTGTGTTTTGAGTGAATAAGAGCATCGTTTATCTAAGGCTCTTGAAGCAAATTTGTTCTTTTTTAGTAGGTCTGGATGGATACTCATTGAATAGAGATCTGAAAGGAATCTCTTCTGCTGCTAGAAAGAGTGGATTGGTGTGGTTAACAAGGGCAGATTTCACAGTCAGCTCAGCCCCTAATCCTTAAAAATGAAGTGCAGGTCTCTAGTAGAAGTAATGAACCTCTGAAAGGCATTATCCTAGGGTACTTGTGGGATAAAGAGTAAGTTTCTTAATTTTTCTAGTGGGTCTTTTCGCAGCAGTTTGTAACGAGTATAGCTAGATACTTTGCTTTCCAAACATGCAAAGTAGGCCCTAGCCTCTTCTGTACAGTGGCAGTCCCATGATTTGTACTTGCCATGAGGTGGCCTGAGCAACCCCAGTTCCTGCTCTTCACAGGAGCTGGGAATAATTGGGACCCTCTCATTTCCATCAGGATGGAAGAACTGGATCTTGGTCTACATTTCTAGAATAAAAAAGCCCTGAATAATGTGGCCACCCTTGGTTGAGATCTTGGGCTTTCTAAAGTTAACTGTCCTCTCACTCTCCAATGGGCCACTTGTCTGTAACTTGCTCAGCATCTCTCTTCTTGATTTGGTAGCGGGGACTGATGGCTTCAGGGAGATTGAGGGAGGGATTGCAACATCCACCAAGCTTCATGTTTCATGCAGTGGTTGAAGCAGATACCATCACATGTGTATGACTTACTCCATTCATCCATCAATCCATCCATCCATCCCTCCATCCATCCATCCATCCATCCATCCATCCATCCATCCATCCATCCATCCATCCATCCATCCATCCATCCATCTATCCATCCATCCATCCATCCATCTATCCATCCATTCATCCATCCATCTATCCATCCATTTAACTTGTATTTAGTGATCAACAGTGAAATTCAAGGCACTATATTTAAGAACTTGAAGACAAGCTCATATTCCAGTTGAGGAGAACACAAGGAGAAGTAAAAATTTACAAAAAGACGATAATGTTTAAAGGCAGCACATGGCAGTCCAAATATAATTGATTGACAAAAATTTCAGATTATAAGAACTGGTGTTTAGAAGAAGGTGAGAATGGGAGGGGTTAGGAAAGGGTCATGGACTCAGCTGGACTCATCTGCATATTCCTTACTTTGAATTCTCCCCCACATTTTGGCAACATATAATACCTCCACTCTACAAATGAGACATCTGGAAGCCAGAAATTTAAGTGACTTTAAACAAAGCTATGTAGTTTGCACACAGTGGAGGAGGAATTAGAGATCAAGTTTGTTTGGATCCAAAGGCCCTTGTGTCTGTTACACCATGATGCCTCCTTGAAACAAATGTCAAACACGCTCTTCTCATCTACTGCATGCTCCAGCCTGTGGAAGACCCTTGCATTTGCAAACATGTTAAGGAGACAGGCATCTAGGAATAAAGCCTGGTGCTCTCGGGCCATGTTTCACAATTAACTGTAGTGGGTTAGGCCCTTGCTACTCAAAGTGTGGTTTATGGACCAGCAGCATCAGCATCGCTTGGGAACTGGTTGGAAATTCAGAATCTCAAGCCCTGCACAGACCTACTGAATGAGGCTTTGCATTTTAACAAGATCCCCAAGTGATTCACATGTACATTAAAATTTGAGAAGCACTGGTTTCGAAGGCATACAGGTATACTTCAATTTTAGTAATTTTACAGTAGTGAATCAAGATCCAGCTTATAATAAAAGATAAATGAGAAAGGAATTCTGTGCTTTAAGAAATTCACCACTCAGTTCTGTTAAGCATTGATTGTCATTATGGCATTTAAATTAGGATGCCATGTGTAACTTCTCAGGAACCTATCTTGCACCTACATTCATACCTGGGCAGAGGGAGATAGCTTTCATCCACTAGGGGAGAGGATGCTTAAATCTGACACAGAAGACATAAACTAGCAAAAGGAGAAGAATAAAGATAATGTGTGCTAAGGAAGTTTGGAAACCTAGATGTAAAGAGGGTCTACATGTGCCTCTGGGAAGGACAGGACACCGATCCTTCTGGATTGCAAAGCCTCCTCTCTTCTCCTCTGCTCCTGACACCCCAAGGACTAGTTTGTCCTCAGATACAGGGCAGGAGACCCCTATCTTCAACTACTCTCCCTGGTAGGCTGAGGCTACACAGAATCCCTTGCTCCCAGGAAGAGAGCAGGTATGTCCTGGGTGGTACACCACCCCCAGATTCATCTCCAACTATTGTGTCTGGCTTGATCCAGCCCAGCCTGGTTGCAGAGAGCAGCCAAACTTTCTCCCTTGCTTCTTAGGAGCTGCAGGAGTTCCTCCAGCATGTCACCAGCACAGTGGCACTGCATTTATAGTTGGTGATTTTCTATGTTTGAGATTCCTGCCCCCATCCCTCCATGCCCAAAGGCATCTTCTTGGGCTTCTCCTTGTCTGGCTTCTCTCCCAGCTGGTGATATCTGGTTTTGGCCTGCTGGTGTTCTCTCTCCACCTCTTTACCCTGCTATGTTCCTGTTAGCCTCTTCAAGCCATTTGCTGGAGCAGGTGTCCCCTTTTCTAATCAGGTGCCGCTGAGAGGGGTCCACAGTTCGGCTTTGTCCCTGTACTTGCCAATGCCAGACTGGCTCCAGGTCTTGGCCCTCACCGACTTGGAGACTCTCTGCAGCTCAGCCTACATTAATGCTAGTGGTTTCAACGTACGGGTGAGCATTCTGTGAAAGGGGCCAGGGGAGATTGTGCATGAGAGGGGGCCTCTGGGAAGGGAGCTGGAGGGAAGGAATTCAGCCCCACTCCCTGTGGTGGGCTCAATGGAACCCAGTTTTCCAATGAGACTGAGCCCGGGAGCTCTCTCTTTCCCACCAAAGCTTTCCCTCTCTTTGCCTTGGGAGCCTAGGTGAGAGTTTGTTTTCACTGTTCTGTCTGGAGTAAGTTACTATAGTTTCTGGGATCCGATGATAAAGAATCAGGGTAATTTCTAAAGAAAATGTTTGGATTTGAAGAGCGGTTCTGAAGGAAACTCATTTCTTCTTTACCATTATCGAGCTTCTTTTACTGTCTGGACTCCCAAGTTCAACCTCTGTCTCTCTCAGCCTCTCTTTCTGTCTCCTTGTCTGTTTCTAGGTCTCTGCCTGTCTCCCTCTCTGTCGCTCTTTGTCATGTCTGTCTCTCTGTTCTGTCTGTCTTTGCTCCTCTGTGTTTCTCTATTTGTTCTTCATGTGTCTTGCTCCGTCTCTGTCTCTGTCATGTCTGTCTCTCTCTGCCTGTTTTTTTCTCTTTCTCTTAGTGTTTGTTTTCTCTCTCTCTCTCTATGTGTGTGTGTGTGTGTCTGTCTGTCTGTCTGTCTGTCTGTTTTTTCTCTGTCTCTCTTTGATCCTGTCTGACTCACATGGTTTTGTTCCCTCTTTCTGTGTGGATGTCTCCACATGCCTCTCCCTGTCTCTGTGGGTATGCGTGTATATGTGTCTATCTCTCTCACTTTCTTCTCTCTGCCCTCTCAGAGTTTCATGATCCCTGAGCTGCTCTCTGGCAGAGCATCTTCTCCTGTTTCTGTGTCTATGCTTGGCCTCCCTGCACAGTTTGTTCTCAGATCATGACACAGGGTCCCTGCCCTGCCAGCTGCCAGTGTGTGGCTCTGGGCCTGTGTCTGGCAGTTCTTCCGTGGGCAGGCTTGGTGCTCACAGCTGCCTTGCCACCCAGACCCTGCCCACAATGGCAGAGACAACATTATTGGAGGCCCAATGGCTTGCATGGGCACTCAGTGCAGAAGCCCAGTTTCAACTGGGAGGGCAGAGATCACACACACACACACCATACAAGTACACTCACACGGACACAAACACTCACACGGATGGATTTTGGTAAACACACTGACAACATATTCAGATGCACCATCAAGGAAGGACTTGTTTCCCAGCTGCTGGGAGTGTCATCAGTGGACACTCTCAGCTGTCAGCCCTTTCCAGGCTGGCCTCAGTGGCAGAAAGAACCTTGCACCTTCTTGGGGAAGCTCATATCCAGTGGATGATTTCTACAAGACTGTAAAGGCTTGGCCATCTTGACCTGTCTTGGAAGGACCATTCTAGCTCCACAGCTCCCCATGGGGTTTACCCGGCTTCCCAGCAGCTGGTGAGCTCTGTCTGGTCATTCCAGCTTCCTTCCTCTCATTTCCCAGATGTTGATCCCAAGGTCCCTCCTTAATCCACATCCTGCACACTAACCTCAGCCTCAAAGTTTGCTTCCCAGGAAACCCAGCTGGTGACAGACACACACATTTATATTTTCGGTTTTTTCTCTCCTTCCCTCTCTCTCTCTCTCTCTTTCTCTCTTTCTCTCTCTTTCTCTACACACACACACACACACACACACACACACACACACACTACACTTAATTTTCTTTCCTCCCTGGGAATTAAAACTTACCTTTTCCCTTGGCTCCCTCCTTTGTAACGTACTGAAGTTTTGTTCCCAGGAAAATCATTATGTCCATGTTTCTTGCCCCCACTGGCCCCAGCTGCCTGGTTTAGACCTTGCAATTGTCTCTTGGACTGTGCTAGAATCTTTGGCAGTTCCTTACTTTGCATTTTCTTCATCAACACAGTGGGAAGAACATAGGTTTAGGAGAGACGAGACCCAGTTTGTAGTCCTAACTTCATCACTAATCAGCTGTGGGACCTTGTGAAAACCATTTTCATGCCTATGCCTCAGTTTCCTTGTCTGTGAAAGGAGTTCCCATGAAGTCTACTTCACAGAGCGAGAGATGGTATCTGTGTCTGTACTGTGATGTGCTACACAATTTTTAGTTTTATTAAACACATCAGGTGGATTAAGTTGTGTGACAATTTTTCCCTTTATTCTCTTTCCTGATTTTTTTTTAGTTCTTTGATTGTTCAAAGGTAGCAGAGCCCTCATCACCACAAAACAAAACAGCAACTCTACTATTTACTGAGCCCTTACTATGACTATTCTTTTTAATGTCTCATTTGGTTCCCACAGCCACCTTGTGAAGATGGCTCTGTTATCCTTTCCTACAGATAGGAACACAGAAATTTGGGAGGTTGATAACTTGAGAATTTATTCAAGGTTACATGGCAAGTGAATTCTGGTACAAGATTCACATTTAAACTTGATCGTGTCCAACATACTTAAGGAAAAGGGGCAGAAAGAGATATTCCATGCAAATAGACAACAAAAGCAAGCAGGAGTAGCTATTCTTATATCAGACAACACAAATTTTAAGCCAACAGCAGTTAAAAAAGAACAAGAGGGGCATTATACAATGATAAAAGGACTAGCCTAACAGGAAAATATGGGTATTATATAATCATAAAAGGACTAGTTCAACAGGAAAATATCACAATCCTAAATATATATGCACCTAGCACTGGAGCTCCCAAATTTATAAAACAGTTACTACTAGACCTAAGAAATGAGATACACAGCAACACAATAATGGTGGGGGACTTCAATATGCCACTAACAGCACTAGACATGTCATCAAGACAGAAAGTCAACAAAGAAATAATGGACTTAAAATATACTGTAGAACAAATGGACTTAACAGATATTTACCGAACATTCTACCCAACAACTGCAGAATAAATATTCTATTCATCAGCACATGGAACATACTCCAAGATAGACCACATGACAGACTACAAAAGAAGCCTCAACAAATTTAAGAAAATTAAAATTATACGAAGTACTCTCTCAGACCGTAGTGGAATAAAATTGGAAATAAACTTCAAAAGGAATCCTCAAAACCATGCAAATACATGGAAATTAAATAACCTGCTCATGAATGATCATTGCATCAGCAATGAAATCAAGACGGAAATTAAAAAAATATTTGAACTGAACGATAACAGTGACACAACCTACCAAAACCTCTGGGATACAGCAAAAGCAGTGCTAGGAGGAAAGTTCATAGCATTAAATGCTTACATCAAAAAATCTAAAAGAGCACAAATAGACAATCTAAGGTCATACCTCAAGGAATGAGAGAAACAAGAACAAACCAAATCCAAACCCAGCAGAAGAAAAGAAACAACCAAGCTCCGTGCAGAACTAAATGAAATTGAAACAAAAGAGATACAAAAGATAAATGAAACAAAAAGCTGGTTCTTTGAAAAGATAAATAAAATTGATAGACCATTGGCAAAATTAACCAAGAAAAGAAGAGAAAAGATCCAAATAAGCTCAATTAGAGCTGAAACTGGAGGTATTACAACCAATACCACAGAAATACAAAAGATCATTCAAGTCTACTATGAACACCTTTACATGAATAAACTAGAAAACCTAAAGGAGATAGATAAATTCCTCAAAATATAAAACCTATTTAACCTAATAAACAACAATCTATTTCTTCCTAGGTTAAACCAGAAAAAAATAGAAACTCTTAACAGATCAATAACAGGCAGCAAGATTAAAACGGTAATTTAAAAGGTACCAACAAAAAAAGTCCAGGACCAGATGGGTTCACAGCTGTATTTTATCAGACATTCACAGAAGAATTGGTACCAATCCTATTGACACTATTCCAAAAGATGGAGAAATAGGAAATTTCCCCTAAACCATTCTATGAAGCCAGTATCACTGTAATACCAAAACTAGGAAAAGACATAACAAAAAAGCAAACTACAGACCAATATTCCTGATGAACATAGATGCAAAATTTCTCAACAAAATACTAGCTAACCAAATCCGACAGCATATCAAAAAGATAATGCACCATGATCGAGTGGGTTTTATACAAGGGATGTACGGATGGTTTAACATAGGCAAGTCAATAAAATGTAATACACCACATCAACAGAATTGAAAATGAAAATCACATGATGATCTCAATAGATGGAGAAAAAGCATTTGACAAAATCCAGCATCACTTTATGATTAAAACCCTCAGCAAAACTGGCATAGAAGGGACATACCTTAAGGTAATAAAAGCCACAACCAACATTACACTGAATGGGGAAAAGTTGAAAACAATCCTCCTGAGAACTGGAACAAGATAAGGATGCCCATTTTCCCTACTTCTATTCAAGATAGTACTGGAAGTCCTAGCCAAAGCAACCAGACCTGAGAAAGAAATAAACGGCATCCAAATTGGTAAAGAGGAAGTCAAACTGTCACTTTGCTGATGACATACATGATCATTACCTAGAAAACCCAAAAGACTCATCCAAAAAGCTCCTAGAACTGGTAAATGAATTCAGCAAAGTTTCAGGATACAAAATTAATGTACACAAATCAGTAGCCCTGTTATAAACCAACAGTGACCAAGCTCAGAATCAAATCAAGAACTCGACCTGTTTTATAACAGGTGCAATAAAATAAAATAAAATACTTAGGATTATACCTAACCAAATAGGTGAAAGACCTGTACAAGAGAACTGCAAAGCACTGCTGAAAGAAATCATAGATGACACAAACAAATGGAAACACATCCTATGCTCATGGATGGGTAGAATCAATATGTTGAAAATGACCATAAGGCCAAAAACAATCTACAAATTCAATGCAATTCCCATCAAAATACCACCATCATTTTTCACAGAACTAAAAAAAAAATCCTAAAATTCATATGGAACAAAAAAGAGCCTGCACAGTCAAAGCAAGACTAAGCAAAAAGAACAAATCTAGAGGCATCACAATACCCAACTTTATACTGTAAGGCCGTAGTAACCAAAACAGCATGGTACTGGTATAAAAATAGGCATATAGACTAATTGAACAGAATAAAGAACACGAAAATAAAGCCAGATGTTTATCCCCAACAGATCTTCAACAAAGCAAACAAAAACTTAAAGTGGGGAAAGGACACCCTTTTCAACAAATGGTGTTGAGATAATTGGCAAGCCATATGTAGAAGAATGAAACTGGATCCTCATCTCTCACCTTATACAAAAATCAACTCTAGATGGATCAAAGACTTAAATCCAAAACCTGAAACCATAAAAATTCTAGAAGATAACACTGGGAAAACCCTTCCAGACATTGGCTTAGGCAACAACTTCATGACCAAGAACGCAAAAGCAAATGCAACAAAGATAAACAGATGGGACTTAATTAAACTAACAAGCTTCTGCACAGCAAAAGAAATAATTAGCAGAGTAAATAGACAACCCACAGACTTGGAGAAAATCTTCACAATCTATATTTCCACCAAAGGACTAGTGTCCAGAATCCACAAGGAACTCAAACAAATCAACAAGAAAAAAACAGATAATCCCAGCAAAAATTGAGATAAGGACATGAATAGACAATTCTCAAAAGAAGATATACAAATGGCCAACAAACAGATGAAAACATGCTGAATATCACTACTTATTAGGGAAATGCAAATCAAAACCACAATAAGATACCACCTTACTGCTGCAAGAATGGCCATAATAAAAAAATAGTAGATGTTGGCATGGATGTGTTGGAAAGGAAACACTTTTACATTGTTGGTGAGAATGTGAACTAGTACAACCACCATGGAAAACAGTGTGTAGATTCCTTAAAGAACTAAACGTAGATCTACCATTTGATCCAGCAATCCCACTCCTGGGTATCTACCCAGAAGAAAAGAAGCCATTATACAAAAAAAAGATACTTGCACATGCATGTTTATAGCAGCACAATTCGCAATTGCAAACATATGAAATCAGCCCAAATGCCCATCAATCAATGAGTGTATAAAGAAAATGTTGAATATATGTACCATGGAATACTATTCAGCCATGAAAAGGAATGAAGTAATGGCATTTGCAGCAACTTGGGTGGAACTGGAGACCATTATTTTAAGTGAAGTAACTCAGGAATGGAAAATCAAACATTGTATGTTCTCACTCATAAGTGGAGCTGAGCTATGAGGATGCAAAGGCATAAGAATGATACAATGGACTTTGGGAACTCAAGGGAAAGGGTGGGAGGCAGGTGAGGGATAAAAGACTACACACTGGGTACAGTGTATACTGCTCGGGTGATGGGTGCACTGAACTCTCAGAAATCACCACTAAAGAATATATTCATGTAAAAGTAAAAATAAACTTGATTGTGTCAAAAGCCCATACTGCACAAAAAGAGATAAGTCTCCTGGATGTCATGATTGACTCAATGGAATAGGATGAGATCAATCCATAGATCTAACAGAAATCCTAGGGAAGGGATGATGACTTTGATACTTTTTTTTTCTTCCTTCGTTCTTTGTTTATATTTAGATGTTTATTTATTTTTATTTTTTCCATAAGTTACTGGGGTACAGGTGTATTTGGTTACATGAGTAAGTTCTTTAGTGATGATTTTCGAGATTTTGGTGCATCTATCACCCAAGCAGTATACACTGCAACATATTTGTAGTCTTTTATCCCTCACCCCTCTCTCACTCTTTCCACCAAGTCCCCGAAGTCCATTGTATCATTCATATGCCTTTGGGTCCTCATAGCTTAGCTCCCACATATCAGTGAGAACATACAATGTTTGGTTTTCCATTCCTGAGTTACTTCACTTAGAATAATAGTCTCCAATCTCATCCAGGTTACCGCACATGCTGTTAATTCATTCCTTTTTATGGCTATGTAGTATTCCATTGTCTATACCACAGTTTCTTTATCCACTCGTTGATCGATGGGCATTTGGGTTGGTTCCACAATTTTGCGATTGTGAATTGTGCTGCTACAAACATGCATATACAAGTATCTTTTTTTGAGTAATGACATCTTTTGCTCTGTGTAGATACCCAGTAGTGGGATTGCTGGATCAAATAGTAATTCTACTTTAATTCTTTAAGGAATCTCCACACTGTTTTCCATAGTGGGTGTACTAGTTTACATTCTCACCAGCAGTGTAGAAGTGTCCCCTGTTCACTGAATCCACGCCAACATCTACTGTTTATTTTATTTTAGTTTTTTATTATGGCCGTTCTTGCAGCAGTTAGGTGGTATCACATTATGGTTTTGAGGTTTTGATTTGCATTTCCCTGATCGTTAGTGATGTTGAGCATTTTTTTCATATGTTTGTTGGCCATTTATATACTTTCTTTAGAGAATTGTCTATTCATATCCTTAGCCCACTTTTTGATGGAAGTGTTTGTTTTTTTCTTACTGATTTGTTTGAGTTCGTTGTAGATTCTGGATATGAGTCCTTTACCAGATGTATAGATTGTGAAAATTATCTCCCACTCTGTGGGTTGTGGTTTACTCTGCTGACTGTTCATTTTGCTGTGCAAAAGCTCTTTAGTTTAATTAGGTACCAGTTACTTATCTTTATTTTTATTGCATTTGCTTTTGGGTTCTTCGTCATGAAATCCTTGCCTAAGCTAATGTCTAGCAGGGTTTTTCCAATAGTATCTTCTAGAATTTTTGTAGTTTCAGGTCTTAGGTTTAAGCCCTTAATCCATCTTGAGTTGATTTTTGTATAAGTTGAGAGATAAGGATCCAGTTTCATTCTCCTACAGGTGGCTAGCCAATTATCCCAGCACCATTTGTTGAAAAGAGTGCCCTTTCTGCACTTTAAGTTTTTGTTTGCTTTGTCTAAGAGCAGTTGGCTGTAAGTATTTGGATTTATTTCTGGATTCTCTATTCTGTTCTGTTGCTCTATGTGCCTATTTTTATACCAGTACCATGCTGTTTTGGTGACTATGGCCTTATAGTATAGTTGGAAATCAGGTAGTGTGATGCCTCCAAATTTGTTCTTTTTTCTTAGTGTTGCTTTGGTTATGTGGGCTTTTTTTTTGGTTCCATATGAATTTTAGAGTTGTTTTTTTCTAATTCTGTGAAGAATCATGGTGGTATTTTGATAGGGATTGTGTTGAATTTGTAGATTGCTTTTGGCAGTATGGTCATTTTCACAGTATTAATTCTATCCATGAATGGGCATGGGATGTGTTTCTATTTGTTCATGTCATCTATGATTTCTTTCAGCAGTGTTTTGTAGTTTTCCTTGAAGAGGTCTTTCGACTCCTTTGTTAGATATATTCGTAGGTATTATATATATTTTTGCAGCTATTGTAAAAGAGATTGAGTTCTTGATTTGATTCTCTGCTTGGTCACTGTTGGTATATAGAAGAGC
Organism: Theropithecus gelada; assembly: GCF_003255815.1. Classification (NCBI taxonomy): domain Eukaryota; kingdom Metazoa; phylum Chordata; class Mammalia; order Primates; family Cercopithecidae; genus Theropithecus; species Theropithecus gelada. The sequence continues at coordinate 19,972,511 of NC_037689.1, forward strand.
TACTGATTTGTGTACATTATTCTTTATCTGAAAACTTTGCTGAATTCTTTTATCAGTTCTAGGAGCTTTCTGGAGGAGTCCTTAGGGTTTTCAAGGTAAATGATCATATCATCAGCAAACAGTGACAGTTTGACTTCCTCTTTACTGATTTAGATGCCTTTTATTTCTTTCTCTTATCTGATTGCTCTGGCTAGGACTTCCAGTATTATGTTGAAGAGGAATGGTGAGAGTGGGCATCCTTGTCTTGTTCCGATTCTCAGAGGGAATGCTTTCAACTTTTCCCCACTCCATATTATGTTGACTGTGGATTTGTCATAGATGACTTTTATTACATTAAGGTATGTCCCTTGTATGCTGATTTTGCTGAGAGTTTTAATCATAAAGTGATGCTGGATTTTGTCAAATGCTTTTTCTGAATCTATCAAGGTGATCATGTGATTTTTGTTTTTAATTCTGTTTATGTGGTGTAGCACATTTATTGATTTGCATATGTTAAAGCACCTCTGCATCCCTGGTATGAAACCCACTTGATCATGTTGGATTATCTTTTTCATATGTTGTTGGATTCAGTTAGCTAGCATTTTGTTAAGGATTTTAGCATCTATGTTCATCAAGGATATTGATCTGTAGTTTCCCTTTTTAGTTGTGTCCTTTCCTGGTTTTGGTATTTGGGTGATGCTGGCTTCATAGAATGAATTAGGGAGGGTTCCTTCTTTCTCTATCTTGTGGAAAACTGTCAAAAAGATTGGTACAATTTCTTCTTTGAATGTCTGACAGAATTCTTCTGTGAATTTGTCTAGTCCTGGACTTTTTTTGTTGTTGGTAATTTTTTAATTACCGCTTCGATCTGTCTACTTGTTATTGGTCTGTTTGGGGTATCTAATTCTTCCTGATTTAAGCTAGGAGGGTTGTGATTTTCCCAGGAATTTATCCATCTCTTCTAGGTTTTCTAGTTTATGTGTGTAAAGGTGTTCATAGTAGCCTTGAATGATCTTTTGTATTTCAGTGGTGTCAGTTGTAATATCTCCTGTTTCATTTCTTAGTGATGCTATTTGGATTTTCTCACTTCTTTTCTTCATTAGTCTTGCTAACGTTCAATCAATTTTATTTATCTTTTCAAAGAATGAGACTTTGTTTCATTTATCTTTTGCATTTTTTGTTTGTTTGTTTCAATTTCATTTAGTTCTGTTCTGATCCTGGTTATTTCCTTTCTTCTGCTGTGTTTGGGTTTGGTTTGTTCGTGTTTCTCTAATTCCTTGAGGTGTGACCTTAGATTGCCTGTTTGTGCTGTTTCATACTTTTTCATGTAGGCATTTAGGGCTATGAACTTTCCTCTTAGCACTGCCTTTGCTGTATCCCAGAGGTTTTGACAGGTTGTGTCATTATTGTCATTCAGTTTGGAGAATTTTAAAATTTCCATCTTGATTTTGTTTTTGACCCGATGCTTATTCAGGAACAGGTTATTTAATTTCCATGTATTTGCAAGGTTTTGAAGATTCTTTTTGGAGTTGATTTCCAGTTTTATTCCACTGTGGTCTGAGATAGTGCTTGATATAATTTCAATTTTCTTAACTTTATTGAAGCTCGTTTTATGGCCTATTGTATGGTCTGTCTTGGAGAAAGTTCCATGCTCTGTTGAATAGAATGTATATTCCGTGGTTGCTGGATGGAATGTTCTGTATATATCTGTTAAGTCCATTTGTTCCAATGTGTAGTTTAAATCCATTGTTTCTTTTTTGACTTTCTCTCTTGATGACCTGTCTAGTGCTGTCAGTGGAATATTGAAGTCCCCCACTACTATTGTGTTGCTGTCTGTCTCATTTTTTAGGTCCATTAGTAATTGTTTTATAAATTTGGGAGCTCCACTGTTAGGCACATATATGTTTAGGATTGTGATATTTTCCTGTTGGACAAGACCTTTTACCATTATGTAATGTTCCTCTTTGTCCCTTTTAACCGCCGTTGCTTTAAAGTTTGTTTTGTCTGATACAAGAATAACTACCCCTGCTTGCTTTTGGTGTCTATTTGCATGAAATCCCTTTTTCCACCCCTTTACTTTAAGTTTATGTGAGTTCTTATGTGTTGGGTGGGTCTCCTGAAGGCAGCAGATAGTTGGTTGATGGGTTCTTATCCATTCTGCAGTTCTGTATCCTTTAAGTGGAGCATTTAGGCCATTTACATTCAATGTTAGTATTGAAATGTGAGGTACCATTACATTCATCATGCTCTTTGTTGTCTGTGTACCTTGGTGGGTTTTTTTTGTTTGTTTGTCTTTTTTTGTTTTGTTTTGTTTTTGCTTTTTAACTTGTATTTTTGTTTTGTAGGTACTGCGTGATTTATGCTTTAAAGAGGTTCTGTTTTGATGTGTTTCAAGGATTTGTTTCAAGATTTAGAGCTCCTTTTAGCAGTTCTTGTAGTGGTAGCTTGGTAATGGTGAATTCTTTCAGTATTTGTTTGTCTGAAAATGACTGTATCTTTCTTTCATATATGATGCTTAGTTTCGCTGGATACAAAATTCTTGGCTAATAATTGTTTTGTTTGAGGAGGTTGAAGGAGGGCCCCAATCCCGTCTAGTTTGCTGAGGCTGCTGCTAAGAAGTGTGTTGTTAATCTGATAGGTTTTCCTTTATAGGTTACCTAGTGCTTCTGTCTCATAGCTCTTAAAATTCTTTCCTTCATCTTAACTTTGGATAACCTGATGACAATGTGCCTAGATGAAGATCTTTTTGTAATGAATTTCCCAGATGTTCTTTGTGCTTCTTGTATTTGGATGTCTAAGTCTCTAGCAAGGCTGGGAAAGTTTTCCTCTACTACTCCTCCAAATATGTTTTCCAAGCCTTTAGAATTCTCTTCTTCCTCAGGAATACTGATTATTCTTAGGTTTGGTCATTTAATGTAATCCCAGACTTCTTGGAGGCTTCATTTATATTTTCTTACTCTTTTTCTTTGCCTTCTTTGGGTTGGGTTAATTTGAAGACCTTGTCTTTGAGCTCTGGATTTCTTTCTTCTACTTGTTCAGTTTTATTGCTGAGACTTTACAGAGCATTTCACATTTCTAAAAGTGTGTCCAAAGTTTCCTAAATTTTTTATTGTTTTTTCTTTAAGCTATCTATTTCCTTGAATATTTCTCTGTTCCCTTCTTGTATCATTTTTGGATTTCCTTGCATTAGGCTTTGCCTTTCTCTGGTCCCTGCCTGATTAGCTTAATAACTAACCTCCTGAATTCTTTTTCAGGTAAATCAGGAATTTCTTCTTGGTTTGGATCCATTGCTGGTGAACTAGTGTGTTTTTTTTCAGTGGGGGGCGGAGCTGTTGAAGAGTCTTCTTTTGTCATATTACCAAGGTTGGTTTTCTGGTTCCTTCTCATTTGTGTGGGCTCTGTCAGTGGGAATGTCTAGAGCTGAAGGCTGTTGTTCAGATTCTTTTGTCCCACGGGGTATTCCCTTGATGTAGTACTCTCCTCCTTTTCCTATGGATGTGACTTCCTGTGAGATGAACTGCAGTGATTGTTGTCTCTCTTCTGGGTCTAGACACTCAGTGAGTCTTCTTGGCTCTAGGCTGGTACTGGGGGTTGTCTGCACAGAGCCCTGTGATGTGAACCGTCTATGGGTCTCTCAGCTGTGGATACCAACACCTGTTCTGTTGGAGGTGGCAGAGGGTGCAATGGATTCCATGAGGGTCCTTAGCTTTGGTGGCTTAATGCTTTATTTTTGTGCTGGTTGGCCTCCTGCTAGGAGGTGGCACTTTCCAGAAATCATCAGCTATAATAGTGTGGAGAGGTATCACGGTGGGTGGGGCCCTGGAACTCCCAAGATTATAAGCCTTTTTTCTTCTGCTACTAGGATGGATAGGGAAGGAGCATCAGGTGGGGGTGGGGCTAGGCATGTCTGAGCTCAGACTCTCCTTGGGAGGGTCTTGCTGAGGCTGCGGTGGGGAATGGGGGTGAGATTCCCAGATCACTGGAGTTGTGTACCTAGAAGGATTATGGCTGCCTCTGCTGAGTTGTGCAGGTTGTCAGGGAAGTGAGGGAATGCCGGCAGTCACAGGCCTCACCCAGCTCCCACGCAAACTGATGGGCCAGTCTCACTCCCACTGTGTCCGCACCAACAGCCCTGAGTCTGTTTCCAGGTGGAGGGCGAGAGGGGCTTGAAAACTTGCCTGAGGCTATCTGCCTCCCAGCCAAAGAGGAGGGCTTTAGTTCTTCCTCACCTGTGAAATCTGCATGCTGTATTAGTGCCCTACCCTGAGTTCTGGCCAGGAGGCTTCTCACCTGGTTCAAATTGTTACTAAGTTCAGCTAGAGAATTCCTTCTCCCTGTGGAATTTTATCCCCTGTTCCTCTGGTCACCCTCCCAGTGGATCCCTGTGGTGCCAAGCAGGACTGGGCTGCTTGGGGGCCCAGCAAGCTCCCAGGGCCTTTCTGCTGCTTCCTCTACCCCTGTATTTTGCTTGGCTCTCTAACTTGACTCAGCTCTAGGTAAAGTTAGAAACTTCTCTTGCAAACAAACCTTCAGCTTCTCCAGTGGGAGTGTGTGTTTGGGAGAGTAGGGTCTCCCTTTCCCACTTCTGCAGTTGGGGCACTCACGGTATTTGGGAGTCTCCTGGGTCCTGCGGGAGCAGTCTGCTTCCTTCAGAAGGTCTGTGGGTCCTCTTGGGATTGGTGGTTTGTTCTTGCAGTCAATCTGGAGCTAAAATTCACAATGCAAGCCTCCCACATACTGCTTCCGGAGCTGCAATCTAGCCCTGCCTCCTGTCTGCCATGATCCCAGGAGCTCCCCGACCTTGATACTTTCTTGAGAATTTGGCTCTAGTCTATTTATTACCCAAGAGCCAGGGGCAAGCAAAAGAAGCTCTGAGGCCAGGAACACTGAGATGTAATCCAAGTTCTGCCTGAATTAGTTGGGGGGGCTTGAACGAATCTCTTAAATGTGGCAGGTTTTCACTTTGTCATGGGGTACATAGCTGCATGATTTCTGCGGTCTTCTCTTGCTTTCAAATGCTGATCACTCACTGAAATGCCTACTTTCTACTCTCTTTCTAAATCCCATCTATCTCTCAGACTGCAGCCCAAATCTTATCATCCCACAGTTGTAGCCATTGACTTCAGCCTGCATTGACCTCTCCATTTATGGATGCCCATGGGCCCTAACTTTTTTCATATTCATTTAGATGCTTATTCATGTGCCACGGGACAGAGGACAAAGAGCTTACCTTTGGACTGAGACAAACATTTAAACCTAGACTCTGGAATTTATCTGTGGTGCAACTTTGGGCAAGCCATCAACCTCTCTGAACTTCAGCTTCCTCTTGGTAAAGTGGTGATGGTGCTTACTTTACAGAGTAATTGTGAGAAAATGATATGATAATTTTATGCATGGGAAACTTCAAGGTATTAGATCAATCTTAGTTTAAACTATCAGTATTATGATTAATCAGTAGTTGATTTGCAATTTGATGGAGCATTTCTGGAAGGCTGAGACTTTTCTCTTCTGTAGTATCTAGAACATGTGTGTGTAGTTGGCACTAAAGACTGTGACTGGCCTGAATTGAGCCTGATATCCAGGAAAAATATCTGGTGTATTCGCTGTTAAGCAATGCATGAAGATGGTTAAATTTTTGAGAAGCAGGCAGCACCTCTTCCAATCTGATCTCAAAGGTGAGGAAATTAACCTTGGATTCTATAGAGTATGGGACCACACATTTCCTCCAACCACTCTGTGGTATATGCCACAATATTCACCTTGTCTTAAGATCACAGAATGCAGGCTAGATGCTTCAACCAGGGCAACTCTACGTAACAGGCAGTTGCTATATTGGAAACACAGTATTGGAGCTTGTGGGCCAAAGCTCCAGTACTGTGGGCTAGCATACATGTGGGCCAAAACCACATGTATGCTAGCAGAAGCATAGGCTCAGGAAAGGCAGTCTCTGGAAATGGAAGGTGAGGGATAGGCTGTTGCAAGGAGAGGAGAAGGAAAACTTTGTACTGGAAATAAGGACTACTCAACAATAGCCCAGAAGACCTCTAAGACTGTCCAGAAGAAACAGGGATCAATGTGTGGGTAGGTGAAAGAAATCCAACCATGCATAAGAAAATCAGGTATGCTGGGCGTTTTCTGGTTGTCTCTCATTCCCAAGACTGTCCTTCCTTATTCTATGCTGTAATGCTGGGGTTGAAACTTGTCAAGGTTTGTGTCCCAGGATCCTTTGCAAGTTGACTCCCATCATACCCTACTGATAGGAGGCACTGGTAGGAAATCAGAAGGCAGGAGATAGGAAGCAGCATTGTCTGCCCCACTTTCTCTTTCTGTTTCCGTCTCACATGGGGGTCTCTGGGAGTAGCTATGCCCAGTCATCCATGGTCTCAGTTCCTGAGGTGATGGTCCCTCCTCTTCATCCACAGAGGTTAATAACCACCTCCTATTTGTTCTCCTAGCCTTCACAGTGGTAGCTGTTTCCTGCAGTTTCTAATCTTTTGGTTAATTGACTTTCTTTTGCCTTTTTCAGACTTCCAATACCTGGAAACCAATACTCCATTTTAAATCCTCTCTGTTTAAAACACCTAGTTGGTTTCTGTTTTCCTAACTGGATATTCCATAATGTAAAGTAGAGATCAAGGAGCCATAGTGCTTGATGAGAGCTACTTGGGGAAGTTTCCTTTCCATTAATCTTGGCAATATTTGGTTGAGACAAAAAATAATAGTAATAATAATGTTATCTAGCACATAAAAACAGTCATCATGTACCAGCCATTATTCTAAGTCACATACATATATTAACTCACTTAATCCTCACAACAGCCCTGTGGGACAGGTACTATTATTGTTTGCATCTTACTGATGAGAAAAGTGAGGCACAAGACACAGAGAGGTTAAGTGAAGTTGCCTGAAGACATACAGGTGGTAAGAGGCAAACTGATATTCACACTTAAGAAGCCTGACTCCAGAGTCCTTAATTTTAACCACTGTCTTATCTTGGCTGTCTCTAAAAGCAGACCTTGAGACAAAGATTTTGCTTCAAGTAATTTCTTTGCTAAATGATTTCAGGAAGCGCAGTGAGAAATGAGGCAGAGAAGAAAAGAAGAAAGCTGATAAAAAGAAAAGGTGTTAATAAGTCGGTTACTGCTGTGGGCAACTGGGACTTGATCCTGCTGGGGGTGCCCTGAGAGGGTGTGTATGGCCCAGTACTGAGGATCATTCCTCATGCATTAATTCCCTGGTCGTTTCGGTCATACCCTGCTTGTGCCAAGCATGCTCCCATGACCAGAGAACAGCCTCAACCAGTGGGACACAGTAGGCTCTAGTCATATATATGACATTTCAGCAGTGACCTCCTGGGTGGGCAGAAAGGATATGGGCAGGGCATTGACAGTGCCTACTGTGCCCACTGAATTACAATGCTTCTTGGTCACTCACAATCATGTCCAATTAGTTGTATCACAAGTAAGATGGCAAGTTCAGATCACTGTATGGAACTCAAGAAACTCAGAGCTACTCTTTCTACACTCAAGGAGATGTTTTTAATGTCAATGACCAAGATGATCTCACCCTTCATGTACCTTCATCTTATCTGTCACCATGTCACATAGACTTTACCTCCTTAGTAGCCCTTCTGCTCCTTCTTTTCTGCCTCGTCACTGTGTCTTCATTCAAGCCTTCATTGTCTCTCAACAAGACTGGCCTCCTAACCTCCATTCTCTGACCCTTTCCAATATACCTTATTGCTGGAGTCATCTTACTAAAATAGAAATCTGATCATGCCCCTTCCCTACTAAAATCCCTTGAGACTTTCCATAGCTTTCAAAGAAAAGACCAAAATCATTGGTATGGCAAATGAGGCTACCATCTATGAATCTAACACCACCTCTCATACATCCTAAACTCATGGCCTCACTTCCATGCACAGTCTGACACATCCATGCCTTGGTGTATGTGAGTCTTGGGTCCTGACACCTTCTCCTTCTTCTTCATCCAGCTCTGTCTTACAAGTTTCATCTCAGACATTGCTTCTCCCAGCAATGTCTTCTTGCCCCCACTCCATGTTCTCAGTGGATGTGCCCATTGCTCTCAAAGGACCCTGCATTCCCTGTACCCAGCATAGTGTTTACCACATGGTGAAGTTGACCAAAGAATTTGTAGTTCAAACTGGGACACTTCTGAGAGTGAAACAGGATGTTCATAATGATTATGTAAAGACAACTCAGACTATCCCAAGGTAGTCAACACGTATTGTCACCCTAACAGCCATAGTAGATGCCCAATTCGTGTTCAATTAAAATATCAACAAACTCACACAATCCCTACAAATTTAGTGAAGTGGACTCATAAACAGAGCACACATGTCCCAGGAGGTGTCCAAGACGAGCCATTGGAGGCCAGAAGTATTTGAATATATATATATATATTCACATATATAATTTCTCCTAAATCTCTCTTCTGTATGTTTTACTATTGGATCAGTCAACTGGTGTCACAATTATGCTGAATGACAAAATCACCCTCAAACTTTGTGACTTAAAATAACAAACATTTATCCTCATTTTCATGTTTGTGGATTGGCTGACTCAGGCTATTCTGGGCTGCCAAGCTGCAGGTTCAGTGTTGGTCTGCTCCACATGCGTCTCTTCTTCCTTGGACCTGCCTGCTACTATCAGGTTCTTCTCATGGCAATGGCAGATTTGTTAAAGGGTTAGCCAAAATTTGTAATGATATTTCACATCTCCGACTGCATCACATCACATCTGCTAACACCCCATTGTCCAAAACAAGTCACAGGTCCAAGCTCAATGTCAAGGGGTGAGGAGATATACTCTGGCTACCATGATGTCATGGCAGGAATGTGAATGTACAATACTACTCCAGAGGAGTGAAGAACTGGAACAAATAATTCAATTTACCTCATTATGTATGCATTATATTAGAGCAGTAGTATACACACACATATATACAAACACACACACACCTGGAGCCACTATATAACTTATAGGTACATATGTGTTATATATATACACATATATACACACACACACACACGTATATATGGAACTCAAAATGTTTCATGGATCAACAGAGTTTGGAAACAGCATCATATTATCACCATATGGTAGTATGTCTGGTAGTATCTCCAGTAGTATGTTTGTTAGTGCTCAGTAGTCATTGATTGCCTTTCCCAGGAATCATAAATACCCTTTTGTTGACAGTTGAAAATACTTAGCCATGCTGTCTTACATTCAGTGGCACATCAGTGTCCTAAGGAATCTCAAGGTCTTTTGACATAGGTACCTCAGATGCTGAGATTCAGGAGAACCAGGTTCTCATCCAGCTCTGCCACTTACAAACCACATGATATTGGGTCTCCCTCTGAATGTTTTGGGGGCTCAGTTTCCTCTTCTGTAAGAGGGAGCTATATTACCTGCCCCATCTACTTTATGGAGTTGCTATAAAGATGAAATAACGAGAAACATCTTAGAAGGTATATGTTATCTTAAGGCTAGGCCCTCCAAGCAGCAGACTCTGAGGCAAGGACTGAAGTGTGAGTTGTTTACGTAGAAGCTGACCAAGGAAGTACTGTTGGAGGGTGGGAAGTGAGACAGGGAAAGGAAGGCAGCCAATAAAAGGCATGCTGATGAGCACATTATTGCTGTGGGCAACTGGGGCTCAGTCCCACTGGGTCCTCTGGGAGATACTGTAGAGCACATGTTAAAGTTGTCCACCCAAGGGATGCACAAGCTGGACTATGTATGCACAAACTTCCTGTCTGGCATTGGTTGATGGCTGCTTCCTCTGCCCATCAGAATAGTCCAAGATTCCATATCTTGGCTACTGTGAATAATGCTGCAATCAACATGGGAGTGCAGATGTCTCTTTGACATACTGATTTTCTTACATTGAAGACATGTCTGCACTCTCATTTTGATAGAAGTACTATTCACATTGGCCAAGATGTGAAATCCACCTAAGTGTCTATCAACAGATGAATGGACAAAAAAAAAATATATGATGCATGTACACAATGGAATATTATTCAGCCTTTAAAAATAACAAAATTCCATCATTTGCAGCAACATGGATGAGTTTGGAGGAAATAAGTGAAATAAGCCAGCCACAGAAAGATAGATGCTGCATGTTCGCATTTACGTGGGAGCTAAAAATAGTTGATATCATAGAAGTAGAGAGTAGAAGAGTGATTACTAAGAGGCTAGAAAGAGTGGAGTTGGGAGGAAGGATAGGGAGAGGTTGGCTAACAGATACAAAAGTACAAACAGGGAGGGAGAATAAATTCTAGTGTTCTATAGCAGTGTAGGTTGACTATAATTAACAACAATTATATATTTTCAAATAGCTAGAAGAGTGGATTTTGAATGTTCCCAACACAAAGAAATGGTAAATGATTCAGGTGATGGATATAGTACTTATCCTGATTTGATTATTGCACATCATGCTCACATATCAAAACATCACACTGTACCCCATTAATATGTACAATTATTGTATGTCAATTAAAAATAATAATAAAAGCCAAAAGAATTGTTCAGGAGTCTATGACATGGAGTCCATAATCTCTCCAGAGCAGAGTACCTGACTGACCTCATTTGTGAAAATACATTTGTATGGAACTTCAGACTGTTTCAAGTACTTGTATTTACACATCACAAAGCAGTATAGTGTGATTGTTCCGAGCACTGACCCTGAAGCTGGGCTACCTGGGTTCAAATCCCACCTCTGCCACTTACCAATTGTGTGCCCTTGGGCAAGTTATTCAATCTCTCTGTGCCTACATTTCTTATGTGATAAATGGAGATAAAAGAATGGTACCTAGCTAGTGGAGTGGCTGTGACTATTGAATAAATTAATAAAAGTAAAGCTTTTGAAACAGTGTCAGGCACTCAGCAGGTAACAGTTTATGATATTCTTATAAAATATATACAAAGCAAGTAAAGAGTATGATTCCTTTTTGAGAGCTGGGAAAACTGAGGCACAGGGAAGCTTGCACACTCATCTGTTGGATTTGGCTGCTTTCTTTAACTCTACCCTCAGCCCTTGCCCAGGCCTTAGTTTCTACCTGCTCTGAGCTGGCAAAGGCTGGCTTCTGTGAGCTCACATGCTTCAGGCTCTGGCACAGCTGGAAACACCGGCATGTGTGTGTGTGTGTCCTCTGCATCCCAGTGGTTCTGCACGGCAGGCACTCAAGGAGAAAAAGGCAATGCTTCAGCATGAATGCACACAGCCAGCCCAAGCAGCTGCCCTTCCAGGAGCTCTGGGCCCATCGGGCAGCCTCGAGGCAGGAGCTATTAGGTTCTGGACGGCATACTCCACACCTTCCCCTCCCTGTGTAGAATTTGGCAGGTGCCCCGGTTCATGTTTGCTCCCCCACACGCAGATGGTGCCTCTTCCAACACAAAGACGAACACAAACACTGCTCTCTCTTCCCATGGCATCTTCTAAAGACCTGGTGGACACATGGGCAGATTAGTCCTGATTAAAGTTGGTGATATTTTTCTGTCCTTGGAGAGAAAGAAAGAGAGACAGAGAGAAGAGAGAAAGGGTAAGGGGATAAGGAGGGAGAGAGAGAGAGGGAGAAAGGGAGAGAGAGAGAGAGAGAAAGAGAGAGAGAGAGAGGGAAAGACCAACAGAATAAGGAAAAAAGACACAGAAGTGCATGGACCAAAAGAGAGGATCAAACTTCCTTGATTTAAAGCCAGGATTTGGAAACAGAAGAGACAATTATAGCCTGCTTTCTGGCAAAGACACTCAGTGACAGTGGGTTCCTGTGCCCCTTAGTAAATCTGACGGAGAGAGCAAGAGTTGGGGACCTGCATGTGTGACTGTAATAAGGGTACTCATGTTAGTTAGTGCAGAGGAAGAAGAAAGCACAAAGTGAAACTCTCAGAGTGTGTTCTATTGATAGATCTAAATTGAACACAGGAAATGGCCCTGGTCACAGGGATATTGTAAATACGAAGGCAGCCGTGGGACTTGCAGTGTGTGCATGAGGGTGTGGTGTAACTCAGGACTGCAGGACTTTGCGGTGGGTCTTCTGCCAGAAAGCAGTGGCTGTAATTGTCTCCCTCTCTTTTTCAACCCTGCCTTTAGACCTGGAAAGAGCTTTGTCCTCCTTCTTGGTCTTTGAGTTCATTTGTTAATGTAACAGTTACTGGGTTTCCTCTGAGATGCAGGCATTGGGCCAGGCACAAGAAATACACATACAAATATGATGTCAACCTCAGGGTCCAGGAGCTCCCAGTCTGGAGGAGGAAACAGAAACATTGCCAAAGAAACCAGCTCCACAGCAGAGGTGGGTCACAGAATAACATAAATATGCTCATGTGCAGTACAAACTCAGAGACATCAACTCCAAAGAGTAGGAAACTTGGTGATAACACTCAGAATCACCTAAGATGTGTGCTTCCTGAATGCAAAGCCTGGACACAACAGTGATCTGGGAAAGAGAGGCTGGCCCACAGGCTCTCTGTAGCTAACGATTGTCCACTTGGGCAGGGTCTTCTGATGGGGTAATCTGGGGGCTACAGGAGAGCTCCTAACAGCTCCTCTCCCCACTGCCATCTCCATGTTACAATATCTAAAATTTCAACACGAAAGAAATACTTCCCCTTGGCTTTTAAAAAGAATTTCTTTCATCTGTAGAATCACTTCACACCTGGAGCAGTAGTAGCATTTTCACTGGGCTGCCACTAACATTAGATCCCTTGATACCTGGGGCCTCTCAGGGCACCGAGTTTGCAGTTAAGGGAATTCCTGGAGGTGTGTGCAGTAAAGAAACATACAAAGGTGTTAGCAAGTCCCTGGACCTCCTTTCTGAAGGCTGAAAGGCACTGGAGGGGAATAGAGTAGAGATGAAGTGGTAGGTCCTAGCAGCACAGAGAGAGGACTGCCCCATGGCCTTGAGTAGCACTGCCTGTGGGTTGATGTGTCTTTAGGAGGGGGTTACAAATGCTCATTGGACAAACTGCTATGGGCTTAGGATGTGCTATGTGACATGGTGTCTCTATATTTTTAGACACAAATTATTGATGGTGTCACAGTGTTAAAAACAAGCAGTTTGTGGCCATTTCTTCCAGGGGGAACACTTCTCATTTTCATGTATCAGTGTGTGAGTGACTATGTGTACCAGACACTGATGGTTGTTTAGACAAATGGTGTTCCCCATTTTACCTTGCTAATGGAACTTTGGTTTGTTCATTGGCAATGTGCCCAGGCTCAAAGGATAAATCATGATTAGACCAAGGCAACCGGAGCAATTCTATTTTCTTTTGCAATTGACTAGTAGCTTGTGACCCAGTTCTGGACCATGAGATATAAGAAGATCTGTGCTGGAGAGACACTGGGAAATACTAGCTCCTTGATAAAACAGGGCCACAAGAGAACAAGGCCTTTTACCACTTCCTTTCTTCCTGCTTTGGACGCTGACATGTGAGGATGATGCCTGGGGCTGCTGCAGCCATCTTGAGACCATGAGGCAGCCAACCTGAGAATAAAGGCATCAGTCTGAGGATTGTGCAATTGGAGGATCTTTGTTGGCCTGGTTAAGCTGCTGAACCAATCCTGTAACTGGCCACCTCCAGGCTACTGGTTAAGTAAGCGATAAGCATACTCGTGGCATAAGCCACGGGTAGGTAGATTTTTCTGTTGTACTGAAATACGTCCTAACTGCTATTTCATACTGACATTGGAAACTGGAGACCAGAGTAGTCAATAAACTGAAAACATGTACTGTTAATTCTTCCCGGTGGGAAATACAAATTGTTTTCTGTTTAGGTAGAGCACTGAACCTCACAAGCATCAAACCTATTTGTAAATTGATTGATTGTTCATTGACTTTCATTGTGAGGGAGACTAGGACAGCAGAAAGGTCATGAGACTGGTGTCTAGATAGCAAAGTTTTGGTCTCAGGTCTGTGATCTCAGGCCTCAGTTCTCTCTTTTCATAGAAGAAACATGAAGGTTTGAAATTGAATCAAAGCCCGACATTCAATCAGGCATTAGTCCAGGACAAATTTTCCAGACTGTATTTTTTTTTTTCTGTGACTGAAAACCCTTACTTCTTCAAATCTGAATCTTAAAAGATGAATAAAGTTCATCTTGAAATATCTTTAATGTGAACTAATATTTTATTTTAGTGATAAATGAATAAGAGTTTCAACAGGTTCCTCTTATTTATTAAAGAATGTAATAAATATATAGTACATCTATATCATTTTAAATTGATCCATGGTGGAGAATTTAGAGAGTTTACCTTTTCTTAGTAGAGTTTGTGTTGGGAAACACAGAACTAGATGGCTCCGATTCTAAATAGAAAAATGTGTTAGAGTTCTTTGCCAACACAAAGAGCCAAAATGGAGGTCTCGACTGGTGGTGTTCTAGCTTCAGGGGGCCAGGGCAGAAACACTTAAAACAGGAACTGGGATGGCATCCCAGCTTCCTGCCTGTTGTTCAAGCCCACCCTGACTTTCTGGGTCAGGGACCTGTTTGCCAATGCTATGCTTAACTTATGACCCTGAATGAAAATCTGTATACACTGTTCTATGGAAGTAAAGCAAAAAACTCTAATTTAGGAACTGTCGGATACTAGTGTATGGAAATGCATTTCTGATGCCCTTTGAATTATTGTTTTAATAGGACAAGATCAATGGCTACGAATCAGATAGTCAAATGCTGGAGGACTCTTTACTGAGCTCTGCTACAGGCACAGTGCTATGTGAAGACATGGTCCTTCTTTTCTAGGATGTCTGCATGTATGCATAGTCTAGAGAAGCTGGTATTACAAGAGGCACAATCCCATTTTTCTGGACAGAAGGAAAGCAGTTGACAGTTACATAAATGGACAAATATAATTATTTTGCTCTGGAGAGGGACTACTCTATGATTTAATTAAATCAGACATGTTTAGCCTATTTCAACGGCTATTGAGGCTTCTCACTTTCAGAGTAGCTTCAGAGAGCCTCTTGGACTCAATTGTCTTGATGCAGAAACACAGCTGAGTTTTGAAAATGGAACCCAATGTCCCCAGTGTATTTCCGCCCCTTGACAGCCTAGGAGTTTTTTGTTTTGTTTTGTTTTTTCAGAAAGTCGAGTTCAATGCATCATGATTTAAAAAAAAAAAAAAAAAATCATAGAGCTTTCTGTGGCCAACCAATCTGGAGTCCCAGTGAGTTAACTGCATTCTTTATCCCAAGGCAGTTTGATAGAAGAAATTCTATTAGTTCTGCTGGATGCTGGTCTGAGTCCCAATCAGAAGATGAAGCAAGAAGACAAGATTGGCTGAATATACATATGTTTGTTTTGTGGTGAGGGAGTATCTTAAGAAAAGAGAGTTGGACTGGAAATAGAACTAGACTCAAAGAACACTGCAGGCAGCAGAAGGCCAGCACACTATCTTTCCACGTGGAAAAAGAATGCCTGAGAATGAAGCTAATGCCAAGAAAAGCAAAATGAGATGGAGAAAAGGAGACAGAGTTGGAATCTGAACTCTTAGCTACAAGTGAAGCTTTATATTTCTGATATCTGTAAACCAATAGACTCCTCTTTTTATTAAAAATAACAAAAAGCCAAGTGTACCACAGATTTGGTCCAAAAAGTCTAGCTTCTTCAGCAGGAAGGCAGGTAGCAAGGAAAGTCCTCAAATTTTCAGAAATGTAAACCAAAGAAAGAATTTAAAAAATAGGGTCAGAGACTGAAAAAATAAAGGTGATAATAAAAGTGCTTTGGAGGTATGGAGTGCTTCGTAGTTTCTAAAACAGCATCAGTTCTCAAGACATACAATAGATACTTCAACTTGCCTCAGTGCTGTGGAGAACTGTAGGACTATTGGATCTTTGATATGAGTACTGTATGTTTATGAATGCAATCTAGGGTAGCATTAGCTTTTTGGGGCATTTCATGCCAAATAACCTCATTGCCACAAGGTTCCTATGGGATTGATACCTCAAGTATTGTTATTTATTATTATTCTCATTTCAATAATAAAGAAATATTCAAGGTCACAAAACTAGGAAGTGGCAATATCGGGAATTAAATGCAAAACATCTGACTCCAAGCTCAGTGCTCTTTCCACCACAGTATCATCCAATTATCTATTCAGTTATCCATCCATCCATCTATCCATCCTTCCATCCATCCATCCATCCATCCATCCATCCATCCATCCATCCATCCACTCTTCCTTCCTTCTGTCTACTTATTCACCCATTTATCTGTTCATCTATTCAATAAACACTAATTAGACTACTTTTATGTGATAATGCTTCAGGTTCTGGATATGAAAAATGTAACTTTAGTATTTAGACCTCCCCAGGTTTTGAGGGCAAATGAGGTGCTAAGGTTTGGCTATTTGACCTTCCAAAACTTATGTTGAAATGTGATCCCCAGTGTTGAAGGTGGGACCTAGTGAGAGGTGTCTGGGTCACAGGGACAGATTCCTCGTGGTAATGAGTGAGTTCTTGTTCTAGTTCCTGTGAGAGCTGATTGTCAAAAAAAAAAAAAAAAAAAAAGCCTGATTCCTCCTCCTTCTCCTCTCTCTCTCTCTCTCGCGCCTCCTCTCTCACAATGTGATCTGCACACACCAGCTCCCCTTTTCCTTCTGCCATTAGTGGAAGCTTCCTGAAGCTGTCACAAGAAACACATGCTGGTGCCATGCTTCTTGTACAGCCCGAATAACTGTGAACCAAATAAACTTATTTTATTTATACATTGCCCAGCCTCGGGTATTCCTTTCATAGCGGTACTATTGGACTAAGACATAAGTCATACTAGAATTTATACCTGTATTAGGGTTCCCTAGATAACCAGAATCAATGGGATGTGTGTGGGTGTGGGTGGGTGTGTGTTGGCAGGGGGAGAGAGGGAGACAGAGATACAGAGACAGAGATAGAGATTTATTTTAAGGCATTAGCTTACACAATTGTGGAAGCTGGAAAGTTCAAAATCTGCAGGCTAGATTAGCAGGGGCTGAAAGCCCAGGAAAAAACTAGTGTTCTGACAGAATTCCCTCTTGATCAGAGAAGGTCAGATTTTTGTTCTATTCAAACCATCAGCTGATTGGATAAGGCCCACCCATATGAGGGAGGGTCATCTGCTTTATTCAAAGCCCACCAATTCAAATGTTAATCTCATCCAAAAATACCCTCACAGAAGCAACCAGAATAACGTTTGACTAAATATCTGGGCACTGTGTTCCAGTCAAGTTGACACATACAATTAACCGTCTTATTATTTAAGTTGCAACAGCATGTTATTTCTACCAAAAAGGCTTCAGGATGACAAAGTTTCCTCCAGGTGCTTCTGAGACTGCCCAGAGAAAGCCTTGACCATATATGAAAATAAGTCCACTCAGGTTTTGTAACTTTGGCATCTTAGCGGAGAGCCACAACCAGTCAACCATTCAGGAGGTGACCCCTCTTCATGGACCCTGCTCCAAGGCTGCTGAGAAGATGTGGCTCCCCTGGGGGCCACGGTCATACTCACAGTTCCACCACACATCAGTTCTTTCTGGCAGTGCCAACCCCGAACTGCCAGAGTGCCAAAGTTGCATTGAGATCTAAAGTGAAAGGAGATGGGGAAAGAATGACTTCCTCTCCAAACTTGGGTGACTTTTTATCCCTTGGGTCCTGGAAAGTTCCACTTGTCTCTGTCTCACATGCTTTTATAATGAAATCAGCCTTTTCCATGTTGACCTTTACCCAAATGGTCTGACTGATTGCACTTTAAGTGTATAACCACAAACCTCGAAATAGCATTCTAACCACATGGCAAGTCTTCTTAGGAAGCTTGTTAAACATGCCCTCTGATAAACCTACTTCACACTTTCTTCTCTTTCTTCAAAAGTACATTTCCTCAACTCCTTACTCAAAAGCTTATGCTCTCACGTCATTCTTTGTTAACAAAGTGGAAATAATGACATGAAGCCTCCATATTTTCAACACTAACCCAACACATTTACATGCTCTGATTTCCATGTTACCAAGTTACCAGATCCAATGGACACTCTCCTTACCCCTCATTGTGCTGGTTCTCGCAGAAGCAATTGACACAGTTGGCCCTCCCTGCTTCTTCTTCTCTTTTAAATTTAAATTTTTTTGAGACAGGGTCTTGCTTTGTCACCCAGGCTGGGGTATGGTGGCACAATCAGAGGTCACGGCAACTACCTCAATCTCCTGGGTTTCAGCAATCCTCCCACCTCAGCCTCCCAAGTAGCAGGGACTACTGGTGCACATTACCACACCCGGTTAATTAATATATATATATATATTTTTTGTAAAGACAGGGTCTCACTGTTTCCCAGGCTGGTATTGAACTCTTGGCCTCAAGCGCTCAAGCGATCTTCCTGCCTCAGCCTCCCAAATAGCTTGGATTACAGGCATGAGCCACCATGCCTGGCCCTCCCTGCTTCTTAAAATACTTCCATATTTCATTTTTAATGACACAGATTTTGCTCTTTGTCTTCTACTCAACTTCTACAAAGATAACTCCAAAGTTTAGTCTCACAGTCATCTCTTCTTTATTTACACCTACACTCCTAGGTGATCGCATACAGTCTCGTGACTTTGAATACTGAAGCATCTATATTTCGGATTTATATTTCCAGTATAGACTCCTCCAAGCTTATAGATCAACCTGCTTAGTTTTGTTCATTTGGGTCCTCCAAAAAACAGACTGGATTACATGTGCAAAAGATTTATTGGAGGAAAATCCTGTGAAGTACAACAGCAGGTAGGGAGCTAGAGCAGGTGGAGCCTCCAGACAGCAATGCAGGTCTGACACCTGTGGAAGAAGAGCGTGGAGGAAGGGGACTTGGGTAGAAAAAGTCTTGGAATGTAGCAGAATTCCAGAAAATATCCAGCCAGGCTGATGGAGAGTCCTCGAGCCAAGGTTGCCTGTCAGAGGAGTCCCCATGTCCTGCAGGAGTGGACCTGCTTTAGTATCCTTGGTGTCTTCAGTCACTGCCTGGGAGCAACTTGCGGCAAATGTGGCCTCCGTGTGCAATGTAGAAGCTGGGACCATCAACCAACTTTGCTTCATGCAGCAAGAGATCTAAGTGACACATTTTCACTGCCCCAATATCAGTTAACATCTCTTCTTGAATTTCTAACAGACATCTCAAACTTAGCATAGAAAAAAATAGAATTCTTAATTCTTAATTCTCCTCATCACATATATATTCCCTTTAAATTTTTGTCATCTTGGTAAATGGCCTCACTTTCTTCCAGATGCTAAAGCCAAAAATCTAGAAATCATTTTTTAATCTTTTGTCCCATTCCCTACATCCAGTCCAGAAGTAAGTCCTTTTGAACTTACCTCCAAAATCTCAAATCCATTTACTTTTTTCCATTTCCACTGCTACAGTCTTATTCCAAACCCCCATCCTCCCTCACTTGCTTTCCTAAATGGCCTCTCCACTGTTACTCTTACCAGCACTACAGTCGATTCTTCACGGCAGCCAAAATAGAACATCTCGCAGGCTGTTGCTTCAGTGGTACACCATTATAATTGTACTGGAATTTGAGCACACTGCCTTGCTCTGCAATGCCCTATGTGATTTACTCCTGCGTACTTCCTTGTGCTCACTGAGACTGAGGAACACCTCGCTCCTATCTGTTCTTCAGACACTGGTCCACCCTCCCCAGTGCCTTTCTGTTCCTTTCCCCTATCTTCACACCTCTCCCTTCTCCTCAGTCTTCAAAAATCATGTCGCCATTGCTTTCTCAGATAGCCTTTCTCTGACCACCTTTTTAAAAGCAGACCTTTACCCCCACCCAAGTTATGCATTAGCAAGAAACAATGATTATTCCCTTCATAGCCTGTATCACTTTCTGCAATTACCTTGTCTATTCATTTTGTTTACATATTTCTCTGTCTCTCTTTATGCAAATTTAAACTCTATGAGAGCAGGGACCTTGCCCGTCTTGTTTAATGCTATTTCCCCAATGCCTGGCACAGAGCTGAAAATAATAGAAGGGACATATTGACTATTTGTTGACTACTAAGTGAGTGAATCTCTCTTTAACAAGGGCTCAAAACTGTCCTTCAGGTGCTATTGGTGGCTGTTTCAGGTAGAAATAGGTTTTGTTGCATATAACAGTGGCTTAGTCAAATTGTGATTTGTTTCTATTTTTCACAGACCACGAAATTCAGAGGCAGTCAGTCAGTCTAGGACTGTACCATGGTTCTACAATGCCACCAAGACAAGGGCTTCTTCATGCTTTCATTTGGCTGTCCTAAATGGGCGGCTTTCAACTTTACGTTTCTTGTTTCATGGTCAAAAGATGACTCTCTGCCCTCTTTATAATGTTTTGTACAAGGTGGGAAAAAGAAGGCCAAAGATCAAAAAATATCAATTGGCTGAGTCTCCCTTTTTAAGGAGCTGTCATGGGCTGGGCTGCCCAGAATTCAGACTCTTAGATCGACATTAGCATGTGGGAGATTTATCACAGAGACCTCTTGGGATCAACAAGAGAGATCTGGGTTGTGCACAAAAGATTCTACCATGCAAGCTTTCTTGAAAGCCCATATACTAACTTCTACTTATATCTCAGTGGCAAGAACTGTAGCATGTAGCTACCTTTAGCTGCAAGGTAGCTGCAAAATATAGACTTCCAGTTGGGCCACCATGAACAAAATGAGTGTTCCGTTAATAAGAAAGAAGGGGAAAACATTTAGGGTATTTAGGCAGGTAACCAGTGGCCTCTGCCGTGGTGCCCCTTCTCCACTCTCTTGTCTCTCTTCTCTCTATTCTCCTCGTGTTTTAGCATTAAAAATGAACAAACAAGCAAACAAACCAAATACATAAACAAAGCAAACAAACATGAATAAATCTCCTTCTTCCTTCATTAGCTAATAAACAAAAACTTACCAAAAATCTCACAAAAAGTGTGTAAAAATTTATGTGTATAGATCTTGCAAGGAAGATGGCTGTCACCATGCTAAATATATTTTGATTTTCACTGGGGCCAACTGAGCCAAAATGAAAAGATGTAGATTCATCCCCAGGAAATACAATATAATGTGGAAACAAACTAATATAAGACAACCTGATATAAGACAATACCCTAAGTGGGAGGGGAAGAATGTTCTAAAGACAAAGGAAACTGAAAAGAGGAGCACCCTGGTCTGTGTCAAAGAGACAGGGAAGGCTCCAGAAACGCAGAGATACTGAAGACATCATCATAAGGAAAGAGGAGCATATATTTTGCAGAGGGGGCAGGGAGGTGGATGGCAGGCAATATACAACCCAAGCTGGAGGAGCTGAGCACTGGGAAGCCAGAATCTAAGCATGGTGGAGACAGAGTGTGGGACAAGCTCAGGCACCTGCAGCAAAAACAGTGCTGGCCAAGGAGCCATAGTCCTCTCCCTGGCTTTTCACTCTTGCCACCTAGGTCCAGAGGTGCTCCTCTGGGCAGATCTCCAAGCTAGGGCAAGTGTGGCCTCTTGACAATATTGCTGGAGAAGGAGGAAGGAATGAGGTTTGTAGCCCGTGGCAGGTGGGTAATGCCTATGAGTGAATTAAATTTACACAAGCAGCCCTTTCACAATCGTCTAGACAGGAAATAGAGAAGGGAGCTCAGTGGAAAACATCAGTTGTGCCCACGCACCCAACTGTTCCAGTAACGTAAAAGCAACAGCAGTTGGAGATACTTAAGGCAGCCATGGTATTGACAGAAAAAGACCCTGGATTTGGATTGCAGCTGTAGCATTTACTAAATGCACGTCACAACCTCTCTGAGCCTGGTTTTCCCCATGTTTCAAATGGGATGCAGTGGAATCCTGTTGCCTACCCAGTAACTTTTTACCTTCTTTATCCTTTTTTACGAAACCTCAACGTCATCCAGGAATCCTCCTTGCTCAGTGAGGCCACATGCTTCAGAGGAAGCAGGCTGTAGTCCTGGCCTCACGAGCCAGAGAACTGGAGTCTATGTGCTAATTCTCAAATTTACAAGAAATGATTCATCGAAGTTAAGTATAATGGTCCCAGTCCCTTTGCTAGTGATTGGTTACTTATGGGTATGTAATTTAATTCTGGCCAATGCCCTGGGAGGGGAAGTCTTTGGAAGTCTTCTGGGAAAGATTTGGATGATAAAGAGAGATGTATCTAGATAAAAACTCTACTTTTTCTATTACACCTTATGGTATCTGCAAATCAATTCCAGAACTCCAGCAGCCATCTTGCGACCATAGGGCCATTTTGTCAAGGACAAATTGATATACCAAGAATGCAGAGGGAAAGATGGAAACAGCATAAGACCTAGATGACTGAGGTGGATCGCTGAATTAACCAATCCTAGAGCATCCACATTTTAGACCTCCTTATTACATGAGGTAGCAAATCCTTTGTTGTTTGGATCAGTTGCACTGAGATTTTCTGTTATTTGCAGTTGAAGGTTATCCAACTGATACAAAAGTTATCTGCTGCAGTAAGGATTAAACACAGTGGCATGTGAAAGTGTCAGTCCAAAGCCAGTACACTAGGTCCATAATATATATTTATTCATTTATTTGAATACTATTTCATTACAATATCTTTCAAAATCCCAACTACTTATGTAGTTTTTTTATTTGAAAATTTTCCTATCTTGGGCTGTCTGCGAGTCACCAACAATCTGGGCCATTGTCTGGCCAATTAACTATTTGACCTGCTTCCCAACCACTTCTAACTATTGGCTCAGGAGTGGTTCCCAGAGTATGTCTCCTAGCGAGAACCCACAGCATGGGGCTCAGGGCATAAAGACGGGGCCTTTGATTTTTAGCCTAAGGATAATTTCTCCTAGAAAGAATCAGGACATCTTAAAAAGCCGTGTACATTTTTAGAAAATAAGATTTAGAAAAATCAGAATTAACTTTGTTTTGAAATTAGTCTCACAACCAAGTTAGGTAACTCCAAATGGAGCTCTGAATTTACAATTTCAGGATTCTTGTATTGCATGTCCAATTTGGGAATTAGTGCATAGACTCCAGATGAAACAATTTGACAGCACAAAGGCAATGTACAGTATAAATATTCTTATTTCCTAACTACTTGTCAGCTATTTCCAGTGAGTAAATATTTACACGTTTTCCTCTCCCCCTGCGGAAAGCAGTACTCACATATATGAACATAAATATTTTGGTGTATGTAAATATTTACTCATACTAGCAACATATTTCTTTTTCTAGTCTCTGTTGTTTTTTAATAACAGAACAATTCCTGCTTACAAATAAGTTCTCGTCTTGCAACTCTCCTAAAATATTCTGCAAATGAGAGGCATTTTATGGTAGTGGTTAATTGCTGATTAGTTAGAGCAGCTGGGGTTAAATCCGAACTCGGCACCCTACCAGCTGTGTGACTTTGGGTAAGTTCTTTAGTCTTTCTGAGCCCTGAGTTTCCTCATCTGTAAGATGAGAGTAATAATAGTATCTACCTGATAGGATTGTTCAGATTATTAAATAATTTAATGCATATAATGTGCTTTGCAACACTTGGCATATTGTAAACCTTTAATAATTAAATATTAAAATAAATATTTTATCATTGCCAGTTACAGAAAATGTCATTTTTTCTGTTTAGTATTATGAATAAAAATATATTTATAAATAATATCTTAATTTTATGTCTCTTTTTTATCATTCAAAGAATTTTCAAATGCTAACAATAGATTCCATGTGAGTAAATTACCCTAACCTGGCTTTTGATTATTTCTCACAATCCACTGGGTTAGTGACCATCATTTTTTAAGCACTTACTGTTTGCCAGGCATTGTGTTATGTGCTTTCAAAGGCAATATTTCATTTAATCATCACAGCAACATATGAGGGTTTTCACACTAAAAAATAGGGCCTCATTGAGGGTAATTAACTCATTTTACATGAAACAACTGGAAAGTAGTAGAGTTGAGACTCAGACCCAGGTCTTCTTGATGTGAAAGTCCTTGCTCCAAACCATTATGCAATCTTGTTTCCATCATTTACATAGAGATGTCCCTTTGCAGGAAGAGTTCAGTGTTTTAAAATTTTCTTATGTCAGGAAAGTAGAGTAAATTTTAATTTATGTTCTGGCCTCTGGGAAAATATACTTCATTGAGAAATCAACATTGCCTCACTTAGAGCCTTACCAACACTATGTTATAAAATGTGATTGACTGGTGTTGAGACTCACCCCACAGTACCCCATCTTTTGAGTTTTAGCTTGGATTTTTTTCATTGACTCTTGACAAGATACAGAATATCCCTGCCCCAGATGCTGATCTTGTATTCGTGTTGCCCAGCTCCTCCAGATGGTACGTTGAATCAAAATGTTGGATTTCAGCCATGTGGTCCCTGTTCTCAGGAAGCTCCCAGATACATCCTCTGATTGGATATCCTTGGCACATCAGGAAATCATGCCTCCCAATTATTGGAACCTTCTCTTGCTCTTGACCACCACGCCTGTCAGCAATCACTGGACCAAAGCCAATGGTATTTTCCAGTGTCCCATGCCCTTGCAGCAATTTTTCCATACAACTGTAACCCAGATGTCAGGAAACTTACTCTTACTGCCTCCACAGCCACCTGCATCCATAAAGCTGCTGACCACACAGCAGACTATGGAGTCCAGCTACTGCCAGGATTCATGTGGCCAGAGCCTACTTGGCCACCTGAACTGCCTTGGAAAGATGACCTACACCTCCCTTTCACGTTCCAAATCTCCCAGAATTATATCAAATTGGCAGAACTCTAGTTCTAAAGTAATGTTCAAAATATAGTTTATTTTGTTTTACATTTTTAATTGACACGTAATAATTGTACAAATTTATGGGATATTGTGTGATGTTTTGATAAATGTGTGCATCTTGTAATGAGCAAATCAGAACAATTAGCATATCCATTACCTCAAACATTTATCATTTCTTTGTGGTAAAAACATATAAAATCTGCTCTTCTACCTATTTTGAGACATACAATACCTTAATGTTGACTATAGTCACCCTAATGTATAATGGGACACTAGTACTTATTCGTCTTTTCTAGTTGCACCTTTTTCCCCCTTGATCATCCTCTTCCTATCCTCTCTTCCCCCATCCTCTTCAATCTCTGGTAACCACTGTTCTATTCACTATTTCTATGAGATCAAAAAATTTTAAGATTGTTCATATAAGTGAGATCATGTATTGTCTTTCTGTGCCTGGTTTATTTCACTTAACATATGGCTTCCAGATTCATCCATCCATATTGTCGAAAATGACAATTTTATTCTTTTTTTTATGACTGAATAGTATTCCATTGTGAATATATATCACATTTCCTTTATCCATTCATCTGTTATTGGACACTTGGGTTGATTCCATACATGGCTATTGTGAATAGCACTGCAGTGAACATGGAAATGCAGACATCTCTTTGATATACTGATTTCATTTCCTTTGGATATATACCCAGCAGTGGGATTGCTGGATTGTATGGCAATTATATTTTTAATTTTTTGAGGAACCTCCATACTGTTTTCCATAATACTGTACTAATTTACATTTCCACCAACAGTGTGTAAGGATTTGCTTTTCTCCCAATATGTAGTTTTCTGCTTTCCAATATACCCAAATAGAAAGTGGTCCAACTGGAGTTTGAGAAAAGTGAATCCAGTTATCCAGCACAATTCTCTCACGCAGACCTGTTCTGAATTTCCTTTATGAATTTTTGGGTGGAAGGCACACCTTCTTATTCCCTTGGACTCTCTTTCTCTTAGACACCACTTATATTCAAGTTCATGAACAAATTAAGAAACAATGATTTATTCTTTAAGAATAACTTTTGAGCACCTACTTGTCTGACAAGACACTGTATTAGGCACAAACAACACAGAAAGGAGTAAGATTTGGTTCCAGTTTTCAAAAAGTGCACAGCCCTTAAAGGTAGAAGGACAAGAAAGTAAATTATATGATACTGAGTGAGAAATGATAGAAGAGATATGTGTGTAGGATTTTGTGGAAGTGCATCTAAAAAGTCAGATTCTTAACCATGCTAAGAAGGAAGTGTTAGAGAAAGTAGAGAGAGGAATAAGGAAAATGCATCCAAGAAGAGGCAGAGGCTGGCATGAAACTTGAAAGACATTGCACCAGGTATCCAGTAGGTATCCAGTGCTGCCTAAAACCACTCCAGTACTTATCTTCAAATAACGTTTTATTTGCTCATGATTCTGCAATCTGGGCTGGGATCAGCTAGGTGACTCTTCTGCTAGCTTTGCTGGTAATCACTCTTATGACTGAATTCAGCAGGCAGTTTGGCTGATGGCTGAATTCAGCTGAGATTTTCTTTCTCTCCAAGTAGTCTTGGGCTTCTCTCCACGTAGGTTTTTTCACGTGTTTTCTCTTACAGAGGCAGCTGGATTTCTTAAACGGTGACCCAGGCTCCCAAGAACACAAAAACAAAAGCTGCCAAGTCTTCTTAAATATTAGGCCTGTAGCTATTCAAGTGTCACTTAAAGGTAATCATAGGATACCAGCCCAGATTCAAAGGGAGATTACAGAAGGGCATTAATACCAGAAGTAAATGCATTAATATGGTTCTTTGGAGCTATCATATGATTGATTAGCTAGATGAAGTTGAAAGAGGCTCCAGTCAGGAGAAGAAATAAGAGCAAAGACCTGGAAGTCTATAGTGTTTTAAGGAAAAGTAAGCATTTCTGGGTTGTAAGTGGGTGGGTATATAGGCAACAATGAGTAAGATAAAGCTACAGTGCTGGCTTCCTCAACCATGATCTCTGCTTGGCCCTCATCCCTTGCCTCATCTGACTTCCCTGGACTTGACTTGCTTCCTGTCAATGACTCCTGGTCTGCTGAACTCCCACCTGATCTGGCTCTTTTTTGTTCAGATAAATATCAAAGCTATGTTGGTAATTGTTATCTGACCAATGAAGCCATTTTCTCTTCTTTCTGGGCACTCACACCATAATTCTCAGCTTCTCTTGCAGTTAGTTTTGGCCACGTTAACTGAGTTCAGGCCGAAGGAACATGGGTGCAAGTGGTGATGTGCAATACTTCCAGACTTGGACTGTTGAAAACCTACTATTCCATCTTCCATTTTCTTTTTCCTCTCCACTTGGCTGCAAAGAGAGAACACCTTCAAAGCAACTTTGAGAGCCTTGTATTGAAGATGGCAACTTTGAGAGCCGTGTGTTGAAGATGGCAAAGCCGCAAGATGGAAAGTGCCTGGGTTCTTGGATCATTGTATGGAGGGGCTCTGCCCAAGTAGGATCACCCAGGCTGGATTGCCATGTGAGTGATAGCAAAACAATTTTTGTTGTCATAAGCCCTTGAGCTGTGGATGTTCATAAGTTATAACAGTCAGCATTGCCTCAACTAATATAACGGGGAACCGAGGAGGCAGAGAAGTTCTTAGCATCACCCTGAGAAACAGCAGAATTTGTGGGGAAGGAGATTGCATGAAGGCGAGGATAATAACTCAGGCTGAAGCAGGGCCAGCCAAATCTGGGAAGAATTCTTTGAATGAGGTAATGACAGTCTTCCTTTCAATGTGACCAAAGGTACATAGGGGAACATCTGGAACCCACTGCAGATTGACTCATTGACACATTCTTATCGGAAACTGAATTTTACCCTCAGTTTCTTAAAGTATCTTTGACAACTTGTATCCTTGGAAACCCTTCATATTTAACCTACTGACAGGTGAGCAATATAGCTTTTTGGGTACGTTAATTAAAGGAAGAGGATTTTATGTTAATGAAATAATTCATATTTGATTCTCTGATTTAATTTGGTTCCCATAACAATCCCTCAAAGTTAGATGGGCAGAATCTAATATATATGTATTTCCGGATAGAATAGTCAAGGCTGAGGGGGAGCTTACTTGGCTAAGACCTCACAGTTACATGGAAGAAGCCTGGGACCCATGTCTTCTAGCTCTAGAACATTTGTAAGCAAAATATGTAGACCCTGGTGATAACCCACCCGTACTGTCTAGATCCACCTGCCTTCATTGCAGTTGAGGTGGACAATTCTAGAGCACACTACAGCTCTCCCTCTGCAAGTACCTGTACCTCTCAGCTTCTCTGCCTCAGGATTTGTTCCAGCACCCTAGGAGCCTTCTTAGCTCAGCACAGGCACGACTTTGGAAATGTAAGGGAGTTAATGTCCCAGAGGTCAATCCCCAATCAACGGAGTACAGGAGGTAGTTGGATAAATGCCCAGCCTCCCATTCCCTGAGGTGCACTCCACTTGGTTTCTCAGAGGATTCTCAGCAGGACCGATCTCCAGCAAGCATTCACAGCTCATCAGCACACACTAAACTGGCTTTCTTCCCCTGCTCCCTCATCCATGCTTTGTGGGATCATCTCCCAAATAAACTGCCTGCACCCATTCCTTATCTTAGAGTCTGCTTTCAGCAGAACCCATACTTAAGCAGTATACGTGGACTAAAGGAAGTTAGAAGCACGCAGGGGAAAATAGGATTTTTTTTTTCTCTTGCTCTCTCTGAGCTGAATTCAGGTAACCTCTCATGGCAGTGAGTGAGGATAAAGCCCACATGAACGCCTCATCAGTCAGTTCCTGTCAGACTCTCCTCCTTTTCATGGGCAGTTGGTGGCACCTGCCAGTCTGGACTCTCCCATGCATGGTGACTTTGCTTTGCTGCCCAGCTGGCACCAGGCACTAGATTAGCAGCCTTGGTCCCAGACAGCAGCAGATGCTGCCAGCTCACCAACTTCTGGCAGCGGATTCAGGCTTGGGACTGGGCAGCAGAGTTTGATCACTTGCCCCTGCTGCCACAGTTTCCACCCTCTTCCCTATATCCTCTAGTCATGAGAGGCCTGTTTGATAGAGATGTCAGCTCAGTAGTGACTGATCTGTTGAGACAAGCTTAGTGTGGCATGGTGCCATGGGGAGCAGCAGAGGGGCCTCAACCAGATGCCAAAGGGCCCACAGGCCCAGGTCTGACATGCTGAACTGTGGCAGGCTGGGTGTGCAAAGATGCCATCTGTGGGTTATCACCAGAACAGCTGTGTTCATTTGTTCACGCATTCATTCATTCATTCATTCATTTGTATAATATTTACTGATGCTCCTCATGTGCCTGGTACTGTGGTATGAACTAGGTATACAAGAGATAATGAGAGAGATGTAATCTCTCCCTTCCTTGAACTTATAACATAGAATAGAGGAAGATATTGATGGAATATCAAACACATAATTATATGGAATCCTGAGATTTTCTTTTCCCTGTTTCTCATACATACCCTCTATCTGGAGACCAAGCCCATATCAAGACAGAGTGCTTTAAAGATGGTGAAAAGAAAGAGTCCTTTAGTATGATAAAAGCTCCAGAGTTATGCCAGGAAGCAAGCAGCTATGCAGTCACTGGTAAGAAATTGTAACACTCAGAAGTTCTGCCAGCCACTCTAATTATGACCGGTATTTCTTCTCTGCAAGCCAAGGTGAGACAGGTCAGTAGGTGGTAACTCCTGGAAAATGGGGTGGGATCATTATTTGCAGGGAGGTATAAATGGCTAATATAAGAGCAAGTGTGACTCCTCTTCTTCTCCAAGTGCATGCCATCACATACTAGCATCTCAGGGCTAATGTGCATAAGAAAATAAAGTTCTAAACATGGGATTCCAACATTTGGAGTGAAAGAGTTGGGATGTGGGGACGGTTTATCTTTCTAGGGTCTTCCTTGTGTTTCTCACATAGGCTGGGCTACGTCTGGGAGTGCTGAGGTTGGGACTTGGGCTTCCTGCTTGTCTAGAAAAGGGCCAAATCCCAGCTCCACTCATTGTTGGTCTCCAGGGCTGCTCAAGCTCTGGTTCTTGCAGATGCTATTTGGAGCAGCTCCCAAGCCATTAAACCCTTCCTCCTGGGGAACTCCACAGCTGTCAGAGAGGAGGAGGAGACAGGGTGGAACAACCAGTTCAGATTCACTTCAAACCAGAAGTGGAACAATCCCTGTTACATTATTAATCCCCGGAGCCATGTAAAGTTTCATCTGTTTTCTCTCAACGATTTGTTACAAGCTACATTTTCCAAAAGCTGCAAGACCTACGACCAAACAGCATCTTTCACATGTGTGTGAAAATCCCGGGGTAACTCCTACAGGGCTGAGATCAGAGGGCATGGGTTCTAATCTTGCCTTTGACACAAGCCAGCTGTGTGACAGTGAGGGAGCCACCTTTCCTCTCTGAGCTTCAGTGTCTGTATTGGTTAGCTATTGCATGTAAAAATACCCACAGTCTTAATAGTATACAACAATAACAATTAGTATCACAGATCTGGGGGTCAGCTGGGGCTTGGCCAATCTAGTCTGGGCTCAGCTTAGCAGCAATGCTTCAGACTGTAGTGGCTCTGCTTCATATCATAGGATTGGAGCTTGGCTGGGCTAACTCTGCTCCACATGCTAGTGGGCTAGACTGCTGCTGTGGTTTGAATGGTTTTGTCTCCTCCAAAATTCATGTGTTTGAAATTTAATCTCCAGTGCAACAGTGTTGGGAGGTGGGGCCTCTTGGAAGGTGTTTAGATTATGAAGGTTCTGCCCTCATGAATGAATTAATGCTGATAATTCTTATAGGAGTGAATTCACTCTCTTCTGCTCTTCTGCCATGTGAGGACACAGAGTTCATCTGTCTGGCCCTCCCATCTTCTGCCACACGAAGAAGCAGCAAGAAGGCCCTTACCCAGGTGTCGGTGCCTTGATCTTGGACTTCCAGCCTCCAGAACTATAAAAGAAATACATTTCTGAGGTAGTCTGTTATAGCAGTACAAATGGACTGAGACAACAGGCATGTTCTCTGCAACAGCAGAAGTATCAGGAGGAAGTGGAAATACGTGAGATCTCTTAAGGCCTAGGCTTAGAACTATCATGAAGTCCCACTCCATTGGCCAAAGCAAGTCAGTTGGCCCCAAATCAAGAGGTGGGGAAGTATGTTCTACCCATGATATGCCATGACCATGATGCGGCTGCAGGTTGGGGTGAAGAAGCATCAGGACCATTTATTCAATCTGCCATAGTCTTCTTACCTATAACATGAGAAGATCAACAGATTACATGGTTCCTTGGGCCCCTCATAACCTAAACATTCTGTAAGTCTAAATAATGATGTAGAAGCAGAACAGTGTAAAAGGATGTAAATCAGTGAAAAAAAGCAAGAAATAAATCTGGTATGTCTTAATAAAATTTCTCTGAACATATGAGCAAATTACAACCAGGTACAAAGACATGGTTTTTGAAACCTGCCCACCTCACTCAAATCGGGCAACTGATTTTCACAAACTCAGCATATGTGAGCATCTGTATAAAAATGCAGGAGGGCTCTGCTCCAAATTTCCACACCTGTCCTCGCCTCCCTAATACCAATAAGGTGATTTAACCTGAATCAGAGGTCAAGAGCTGAGCACCTCCCAATGTGTACATGTTTTCTGCTTTGGAAGCAAAAGAAGCAGCTTCCTACTAGAGAATGTGCAATAAAAAAAAATTATATCAGCAGGACTCTTTTTGCTGGAAGTGTGAACTTGATAGAAATCAGAAATGCAAATGGTATTCAAGTGCGGTTAAAACTTCTGCTTTCCAAAAGGGGGAAAAAATAATTGCTTTTATACTTACCGTAGTGATAAGCCGGAGGCACATGCTATACACAAGAAACAGCATCCAGAAACCTTCCAAGAGGTGGAGGGAAGGGAGGCAATAAATCTCCCCTAGAAAGCCTCACGTTCCTCACTGCAGATGTGCACGGCATGTAATTTTTTAGCTGTGTAGTTCAGGGACCTGCTAAGAGTTTCAGATTCAACTGACTTCTGTGAAGGCTTGAGAAGATGTTTGGGAAAATGCTCATAAATGATAAAAGAAAAGCTTAAGCAGTGAGTAGGTGTCCAGAACCTCTTAGTTGCTGGGGAAAAGGTGTTAGTTTATGGCTTTTTATTGCAAGGACATCTGCAGCTTCTCAGGTTTATGGAGCACATATGCTTGCAAGAAAGTCCCACAAGCCTCAAATCATGTCCACCTTTTTCAGAGGGTGGGCCTTGGAGGGAATGCCCAGGGTGTATGGATTGATAGGACTTCCATGAATGGGGTGACTATTTTGTCCAGTTTTCCTGGGACAGTGCCAGTTTATTTCTGTTACTTCAGTATGTTATCTAGTTAGCAACCTTATTCACTCTCAAAAGTCTCAGTGGCACAATAACTTTGAAAAACTGTTGGCCTGAAAGACCAGGCTGTGCATTAGACCCATTCATCCATTCAGTTAGCATTCCACTACGAGGACCTGGGCACACACCTGTTATTTCCCTAGACTTTATGAATTCCTAAAGGCAAGGGCTGTGTTTCACCCATTTTTTTTTAACTTTAAGTTCTAGGGTACATGTGCACAATGTGCAGGTTTGATACATAGGTATACACGTGCCATGTTGGTTTGCTGCACCCATCAACTCATCATTCACATTAGGTATTTCTCCTAATGCTATCCCTCCACCAGTCCCCATCCCCGATAGGTCCCGGTGTGTGATGTTCCCTGCCTTGTGTCCAAGTGTTCTCATTGTTCAATTCCCACCTGTGAGTGAGAACATGAGGTGTTTGGTTTTCTGTCCTTGTGATAGTTTGCTGAGAATGATGGTTTCCAGCTTCATCCATGTCCTTGCAAAGGACATGAACTCATCCTTTTTAATGGCTGCATAGTATTCCATAGTGTATATGGTTTCACCCATTTTTGAGGCTATGGCCCTTCTCCTCTTCTCTCTTCTTCCAGTTGTTTCTCCCTGCTCCCCCAGGCTCTGTTCTGCCATGCACAGCCTTGATTCTCACATCATTTTCTAGAGGACTTTTGTCTCTCCAGTCCTCACCATAACCTCCTCCAATATCCATTAGTTCTGTGGCTACATCTCCGGATCAGCCCAAAGGTTAATGAACATTGCACCATTCACAATCTCCAAGTCAGACTACGTCAATAGAGGGTCATGCCATTAACTCCCCCAGGGAATTCTAGAACTCATAACTCCCTCAGTCTCCATATATTTTTGTCATACAAAACAAACAAACAAAACTGAGATGTTTTCTCTAAATTCAAGATCATATTTCAGAGACAGCAATAATCTTGGATATGTGGAGACTAGCTAGATGTCCCTCAAACACATTTTGCTTTATTCCTGGGCACTCAACTGGACTATGTTTCCCAGTGGTCCTTGGGGTAAAGTATGGCCATGTGACTGACTTCTGGCCCATTACATGTAGACAGAAGTAATGTATATTACTTCCTGGTCCGATCCATAAACACAGATGCTCCTTGACTTATGATGGGGTTATGCTGTGAAAAACTCACTGTAATTGGAAAATATTATAAGTTGAAAATGCATTTAATGCACCTAACCTACAGAACCTCATAGCCTACCTTAAATGTGCTCAGAACACGTTTGCCTATGATTGGGCAAAATTATCTAATACAAAACACGTTTTATAATAAAATGTTAAATATCTCATGTAATTTATTGAACACCATACTGAAAGTGACAAAGAGAATGGTTGCATGGATACTTGAAGTATAATTTCTACTGAGTGCATATCACTTTCACACCATTGTAAAGTCGTACAATTGTAAGCTGAATCACAGTAAGTTGAACCACTGTAAGTCAAAAAGTATCTATATTTCCCACATAGCCCTTTGATGTGTTTCTTCCATTTCCCATATCTGGGGGTTGGATATTGATGCCCACAATGATGTTGGAAGACAGGAGGAGATTCTCAGCCCTGGCTGCTCATGAGAGACACCAGGGGTACTTAAAACAAAATTCTGTGCACACATCCCACCCTGAAGTAATGGAATTAGAATTTCTACTGTCAGAGAGGCAGAGCTCTCCATAGGTTTGAACACCTCAGTGACTGTGTGAAGAAAAGTCCCTGCTTCTTCCACCAAGTGTACTTTACCTGAAAAACAAACAAACAAACAAACAAAACAAAACATAAAAAACACTTCCATGTGTTAGGCTCGGTCTGTATTTACTTTAACTAATACAATGAGCAACTGCATTTCTACAAATGGATTCACCAGCCATGTCCTTATCAATTCCTGGATGAAAGGAGACTGTTGGTAGGAGGTAAGTAAAGAGAATCACATCAAGGAAATGGGCATAGGCCTCCCACTGATCATCTAGGAAATGCTTGAGAAATGGTTGTGAAAGGAGAATTGTGGTATGGTGAGGAGTGGATGGATGGAGAAAGGAAGCTGAGGCCTGCAGGCCCTATTTTTATATGATCTGAGAAAGCAGGTATGAGTGTGTGTGATAAGGGAGTGTGTTTTGTGAGCTGATGATATTTGGCTGTACTTGAAGTCCTCCTAACTTTGGAAATAAATTACTTGGATTACAACACTTTTCTGTTGGATGACAAATCTCCTTGTACTTATATGGCCATGCTCTTCTATGTGGAGACATGCCTCCCTGGGTAATAGAAATTGGCTTGCTACAAAGGTTTTGTATTCTTGCTGGTTCAACATGGGCTTTGGCTTAAGGCTAAACATCTGGGAAGCCCATGAACTGGATGCTCTTTGCTTAACTAATGACCTTTCCTGGCTCTTACCAAGAGCTTCATTCTCTTTCTCCTTTTCCTTTTCTTCTCCTCCTCCTTCTCCTCCTCTTTTCTTCCTTTTCCTCTCCCTTCCCCTCCCTCTGTCCTTCCTTTGCCCCCTGCACTTCCCCTGACTTCTTCCCTTCCTTCTCTTTCTTTCTCTCCTCCTTTTTCTCTCCCTCTACCCTTGACCTTCCTTTCCCTTTCCCCTTCTTAACTTCCCTTCCCCTCTCTTCCTTCTTCTCCCTCTGTCTTTCCCCTTCACCTCCTCTCCAGGTTTTTCAACAAAAAGGTAGCTTTCCACTCCAGTCACATCCCTTGAAATCCTGACCAGCCACGCTATGGAGGTGATTGTTAATTGGCTCATTATTCACTTACTCTTTCAATCAATACTGTTGGTTGGGCAGGGCTTTGTTGGGTAAGGATGGATCTTGCCATGGTTGCCACTGTGCTACAAGTGGACATACAGAGACAGAGGAGATTATCTTTGTTGTAGAAATAGTCAGTCTTATGAATGGCAAAAGTGGGCAGTTTCATGGTCAGGAACCAAGGAAGCAGTTAAACAAATCATTGAGAGTTAAAGGCTGCCTCATGTCTGGCAGAAGAGACCTCAAATCCCCAGGGAACAGACGATTCTGTTCATTAAGAGCCCATCACTGATGCTGGATGTTTTTGTTCTGTGGGTATAAGGCAAGTAGAACCCTTGTTATTGAGAAGGCTTGTCAAAGACTGTCCCTCCATGAAACTCAGGGAGGAGGAACTTGATATTTTCTAGGGAATGTTAGGGCAAATTTACATAGGAACAAGAGATCTTGTAAGAAAAATGGGATAGTAATCTTGACACCTTCTTTATGGGAGTTTTAGACCATCCCTGAGGGACTGAGGAGCATGATGTTGCCAAGCAAGAAGCCTGGTGTTCACGCATGAAGTGGAAAAGAGAGGGTGTATTGTTGAGCTGGTGTGTCCTTGGAAAGTTGCCTATGAGGGCATCTAGAACACAGATGTTTAGAAACAAGTAAACCCAGGAGCCCAGTTCTACTGTGATCTGGCACTACCACAGACAAGTGCAAACCTTGGAGTTGCATGCCTAGTTCCACACCATGGAGCAAAGTCGGACTTAGACTGTGTAACACCAGCATTTCTCTGTTTCTTGGGTGATGGCATTATGGACTTTAAACTTTTTTTATTATGAATTAAAACACACATATGCAGAAGTACACAATCCATGAATGTCTAGCTCACTTAATGACCACACAAGCACTACCTGTGTCAAGCACCACCTGGGTCAAGACATAAAGCAAAACCAACACCCTAGAAGCCTCCTTCATGCCCCCTTCTCATCATGCCCCTTTCTTCCACTGTACACAACTTAATTTCTAACACCACACCTTCCTTTTGCCTGCTTTTGAAATAGATACGTAAATGAACTCATATGATCTGGACTCTTCTATCTGGCTTCTTTTGCTCAATATTACATTTATGAGATTCATCCATGTTGCTGCTCATTTTCCTTGCTGTGTAGTACTTCACTGTATGAATATATGCTGATCCATCTATCCATGCCCTTTTTGATGTGTATTGGGCTGCTTCCAGTCTGGCTGTTCTAAACCAAACTTCTGTTAAGATTCTGGAACATGTTTCCTAGGAACGCAAGGACCATTTGGTAAATGTTGATAATGAGACCATGGCTGAAAAAGATTTTCTCAATTTTTCTGACTCCTTGAGCAAGTGTACTCTGGCAGCACTTGGGCTCATTATGGGATGCACAGAGAGAAGGAAGGGTAACAGCAGGTGCTAGAGAAGAGACATAGCAAGATGGGGATTTCTAATCAAAGTAAGTTGAACATTAAAAATGACATACCTCAGACTGAGGAAACTGAATAAACTGAGTTTCTCAAATAATCTATTTTTTTCCCCCATCATGCTGGAGTGTGAATAAGAAAAGGCCCCAGTAACAGTACCAAGACTAGTCACTGGTTCCGGTTACCTCAGTGAAATTTCTGGAACTCTGGCTTGAAGTTCTCTCCTTGGCCACACCAGGATGGTCCTATGTGAGCCTGCCCTAGCACCCCTCCCCAGTTCCTGTCAGATGTGACTGTCCTTCATCCACTCATCTCATGCATAGCTTGCTCCTCTCGGCTCAGTTCCCCATCTCTCCAAAGTCAGAGCCTTGTATCTATCAGGGGCCCCACATTCTTCCTCCTTTGGTCAGTTACTCACTGTTACAGGGTGGCACACTCACTGTGCTGTGCTCCTAGCTACCCTCTGCTCGCATCCAGCATTCATTCGTTCATTGAACAAATGCTTATTGGCCAGGTGCGGTGGCTCATGCCTGTAATCCCAGCACTTTGGGTGAGACAGGAGGATGGCATGGGGCCAGGAGTTCGAGACCAGCCTGAGCAACATATTGAGACCCCCCCCGTCTTTACCAAAATGAAAAAAAAAATTGCCTATTGACAGATACTTGGTGCCAGGATGGGCACCTTTCTTTCATGTCAGAGCCACTGCCTAAGAGCCTAATGAAGAACCTCCAACCCTGGGCTGTCATGATCTCTCTCATGGTACAATGGGTTCTTAGGCAAACATTTATTCTACCAGGCTTCCCATCCATGCCCTCACCCCACTCTGGGCCTTGCTCTGCAACCAGCACTGTACAATGCAGTTCAGAGGCACTTAACCCACCCTATGTATGCTGAAGTGCTCACAGGCCTTCCTCTGGGGGTTGTAGGTAGCCCAGGAGTAGCAGAGCCTCCTGTATTTGCCCTTTATCATCCAGTAGAAGAGAGAATCTCTTCTTGTAGCTCCAGAGAAACAAAGGAACATTCTCACCTTTCCTTCATCACCATGCAGAGGCTCCAGTATTGCTCCAGAGGCTCAAACCCGGTTAAGGAGATGGGGTGTTCTGACTGATCTAAGCCACCAAAGGTTCCCCCCACCCCCAGAACCTGAGATGTGACAAGTGCCCCCAAAAGTCTGGCTGAAGAGGAGGTATGGCTCTCTGACTGGGGGCGCAGATGTGTGTGTGTGTGTGTATGTGTGTGTGTATGTGTTTTGAACGGCCATATATTCATGAGTATATGTATATGGGTGTCTTACCTGCTGCTCTGGCAGAGTTGCAGAATAGTAGAAATAACAGAATATATAGATCCAACTCCCTTGTTTTTCTGGTGGGTAAACTGAAGTCCAGAGAGGGATTGTGAGTTCCTATTTAGAGTCACTTAAATCCTTAGAGTAGTAATTTTTCAACCTTGGTTATGAGAATTATCTGGAAGAGCTTTTAAGAAATATAATATAGATCCCTGGGCTCCATACTTAGGGATTCTAGTTCCATTGGTTCAGGGTGGAATGAGAACAGCATTTATTTTATTTTTTTTTTTTTTGAGACGGAGTCTCGCTCTGTCGCCCAGGCTGGAGTGCAGTGGCCCGATCTCAGCTCACTGCAATCTCCGCCTCCTGGATTTAAGCCATTCTCCTGCCTCAGCCTCTCGAGTAGCTGGGACTACAGGCGCCCGCCACCTCGCCTGGCTAGTTTTTTTTTGTATTTTTTAGTAGAGACGGGGTTTCATCATGTTAGCCAGGATGGTCTCGATCTCCTGACCTCGTGATCCGCCCGTCTCGGCCTCCCAAAGTGCTGGGATTGCAGGCTTGAGCCACTGCACCCGGCCTTAGCATTTTTGTTTTAAGCTCCCCTGGTGACTATTGGGTAGCCAGGGTTGACAATCACTGACCAAGAGGATGGTGTTCGTTGTCGCTTACACTGAAGGATTGTCCTGGCTACTTATGGGCATGGAGAGTGGAGGCATCTGGCACTCTTGAACTGGTTTAAAGGCTTCCAATCACTGCCAACTCCACCCAGAAGAGCCTGGCTCCCAAGAGTCCAGTGGGAATACCAGGCTGCTCCAAGATGCGTGGAGAAAGTTCATTAAAATGCCTCACCTGAAAGATTCTTTTCACCCAGAAGGGGATTTCAAAGCCCAATACCCACCTGTGAATGTGAACATAAGACTCTAATCAGAAGCGAGATTCCTAGGGCCTATGGAAGGGTGTGATGGCCTGAGGAGTGGAAGGGACTGGGAGCATGGGGTGTGTGAGCAGAGGTGGGAGAGTATTTGGAAAAGACTCATACCATACCTGTACTCCAGGAGGGATGCAGGGTGGGGGATGGAGAGAAGTGGGGAGAGGACAGCAAGCCTGTTTGCTGAGTCCCTCTCCTGGAGATACTAATCCATCTTCTCTTTTTCCTTCTTTTGGGACAAGCAGATAGCCCATGGATTGTGCTTTTTCATTTATGATAGACTATTCAGCAGAAGAACGAACACCAAAGGCAATAGCCCTTCAGTTCACTTTGGACCACACATGAAATCAAACCTGTAACAGCCATTCCCTGTGTTCTTCTCTCTGCTGCCCTGCCTGTTGCCTTTCTCTGCTCTAATTAATTCTGTTTATTCTCACATCCCCACTCCTGGGCTCCTCTATATAGCTGTGTAAGTCGTGCACTGTATAACCTCTCCCATCCCCAATCCCCTCTGTGTTTTGCCTGCCATGCCTCCCCAGTCCCTTTAACCCCATAGAGCCGTTCCTACTTCATTTCCTGCAAGTTCCTCTTCCCTAACTGCCTCAAGAGAGAAGAAGCCTGACCTCTGTAGGGCCTGACCCACATTTATCACCCTTGGCAGGGTAGGGCAGGGCCAAGGCCAGGTGTCTACTGTTCAAGAGAGTCAAGGGGCCTGCTTTCCCAGGGAGCTGCCCCAAACAGTTCACAAAGCCCAGAATCTTTTTCTCATCACAGTTTTGCCTTGCCAGAAGTAAATTGTTCTCTAGGTTCACCAAAAGGCCAAAGAAGCTGTTTCATAAATAAGCTTAGCATCTACTTTTGCGTATTCCCTTTAACTTGGTGGGCTGCTTCTCCCCCAGCACCAAATTGGTGGAACTACATAAATACATCCTTACAGCACCCTGCACAGTTCACAGCCTCAAGCACGTTAAAAAAAAGGTGACCTTGTTTTCTCTCCATAACAGTCCCATGATAGAGATATTGACCAGTTTTATGGAAAATAAAACTGAGGCTTGGATCACATCCCTGTGGCAGAGTCAGATTTGAACTGAAGTCTGCTAGTCCCAAAGAGATCCGAGGTCTGCCTGTGTTCTTAGTCACCCTAGATCTTTGCTCCCTTGAGCTGTCCCATGCCCGCCTCCCACCTTCCCTGTTTCTCTCAGCGCCTGTGCTCATGACCCATGGCTTTTCCCCCTCCCATTGCACCTATGTGTCCAATTCCAATGCCTGCCTTCCCTCCTTGGTCCCATCTCACACTTGTCCTCCTGGGGTGCTTTCAGCCACTCTGCACATAATACTGCTGTCTGAGCCAGCCCAGCCTGGGGACCTAGCACTTAGGAATATGCTCACAGGACGGGCATTCTTGCTGGGTGTGTCCCATCCAAATACACAAGATTTTCCTTTTCCCTCCAGCCCCTGACAGTGCTCATCATCCAGTTCTACAGCATAAACCGGCCATAGGCCCACAACGACCCCTCTAGCTTGAGCACTGCCTTAACAAAACAACAATAACAACAACATCAATATCATCATCATCATCAACAACAACACAAGTCTCAATGGCTACCTGCTTCCTCTCCATCCCAAGCCTCATCCCTCCTCCCTCTCATCCCCCAGCCCTCAGGGACCACGATGGGAAAATTGTCCTGTAATCGCATTTTACATGCACGTGCACAGGATCGAGGCATTCCTCTCATCTGGTTATCTTTGGAAACACTGGAAGGGAAGGGGATATTAAAGAAATCCTCCTCTGCTTCCATCTTGAAAAAAAAGCAGCACATTTTGATTCACTACCTTATCTTTAAAGAAACCCGACATGGAAAAGGCAAGGAGATAAGATCTATGACTTCATCAGCTTGTTCTCTGAAGTTGTTTCAAGCTTTACCATCCCCCGACAGGCCCCTTCATTTCCTGTTTTCAATATCTAATGGCAAAGAATACACAGCCGCTCAGAGCTAAGTGACCCTGGGGGTCAGCACAGGAAGCTGGCCAGGGAGGAAGCTTTTAAGATCCAAACTGGAATCTGGCCACAAGTCA
This sequence comes from Theropithecus gelada, assembly GCF_003255815.1. NCBI lineage: Eukaryota > Metazoa > Chordata > Mammalia > Primates > Cercopithecidae > Theropithecus > Theropithecus gelada. The sequence goes on from NC_037689.1 coordinate 20,013,113, forward strand.
GGAGCACATCTTCTTAATTCAAATTTTATTTTTACCTTCACTTTGTGGTCAGCAGCTCTCAGAACAGCTGCTGGTTTGAAATACCTTAAATGCAATTTGAAAACTCATAAGGTTTAAAATTAAAAGAAAAAAAATACTTTAGGATCTTATAACAGGAATTCTTGACAACCTCTTTCTTTCAAGATGCTCCAAATGCCTCCCAGACGTGATTGCGTCAGCTCTTGCTGCCTCCCACGGTGGAGGCCAAGGAACCAGTACCATCTGAATCATTTTATGGAGGGGAAAACACAGACACCCACTTGTTCCTGCTTACCCAGCAAGTCGGCACAACATTATGACAGGTGTTTTCCAGGGCCCAACCAGCCTAGAGTAGGGAGTGTGTGTGCATAATATGGGTCAAAATCACAATGTCAAGAGCAAGGAAAACTATCTTGGCTCTGGCCACCTGCCATAGAGGTGCACTTCCTGGCAATGGCCGTTTCTGTTCCATCTCTTCTGTCACCAGAGGAGTCCTTGGGTGGGCTCTTGTTGGTTGCCATGGCAATACTGCCAGCTACTCTCTTGACTGTCAGGGAATAGCATTCCTTGCAGGGAGCGTCACACGGAAACATCCCCACCTGCCAGGATTATCCACTATCTGAGGGGCTGAGCACATGGTGCTTCTATGGCAAACAGAACTGCATGGGGCACTAAGCTTTGTCTGTCTTAGATAGGTTTCCTTTTCCTGGTTCCTGTCCCTAATACTTCCCAAAGGCCAGAGGCCTGACCACACAGGTGTAGACCTTGGATCAGGGAGCTAATCTGTCACTTGCAACTGAGGGGTGGCCCACTATGATGTGAGTCTGGAGCATAAGCTCGGGGCCCTCTGCCTGCAAGGCTGATCTGGGGCAGTGTTGCCTATTCTGGAGGTTGTAGTAGATGGTGTCAGAATCCAGCCCATATCCTCTTGCCATTAATATTTTAAAGAATACCACCCAACTTCCAGTCACCAATTCCTTTATTCCCTTGCTTCAGGGCTTTCTTAGTACAAGAAGCATACTTTACCTGTTGCTGCTGACAGCCAGAAGTACCAACAATTAACATCCCTCTTAATTCTGCAGAGCAACCCTTAGCCATTGACAGACAGCACTGGGTATATAAATACCCCAGCTTCATCACCCTCAGGTGGGCTAACTCTGAGGCACACATTCCGTGCTGACTTTCAGTGGTTTCTAGCAGGATTAAGTTCCAGTTGCCCACAGTGGCAACTGACTTGGTGATGCCTTCTTTTATTTCTCCACTCTCTTTACTAGTGTTTTTTTGGATTAGTTCTAAAATAAACTATTTTCACTTGGGTCCCTATCTCATTCTGCTTCTGGAGAACCCAACTGAGTCATGGGAAGAACTCTTCTGCCATCCCAGCCACTGATGGGGCTGTCACTTCTAAGCCTGAAGCAAAGATTTCTGGAAACTTTCCCATGTCCGGGGGCTAAGTCTGGGAGCTTCTCTGACCTCTTCCTAGGCCTTTTAAAATCTCCTTTTCCATGATTCCATGATTCTCAAAATCTTGTTCCCAACATTATCCTTAGCTACAAGATATCATCAAGGTCTAGTACATTATTCTCATTTTTACATTTTCTAGAACACAAAACTGAGGCTCAGAGGGGTAAGAAATTTGCTCAAATTTACTTACTTTGCAAATGCCAGGCAAGGAAGAGACCAAAACCCAAGCATCTAGATTTACGGTCCACAGTACTTGTCAAGTAAAACTATGTATGTGTAAACGTGGCTCATGGGTTTTTGTTCTGAATCCTTCTTCTTTTTCATTATAGCAAAGAGTTGGGTCCTGAAAATAGCATACTCAATGGGGACTGTAAGCATGCATCACTTAATCGGTACATGGGCACTGTACTCCCTCCTGGGCCAGATTGTATGTAGGTCAGCACCTCCAGTGGCTGAATCCCCAGAAGGGCAATCACACAGGTCTGAGAATCTGTCTCCCTTAAGGCAGCGAGAAGTGGTCCCATAGACACAACTTGGTTGCTAGCATGGCAGAAGGTCTAGCGGGGGCAGCTGGGACTCCACCAGCCCAGGGACAAGGTCTTTGCATTTACTCTTTTTTTGGCCTAGAATGCTATTCTCAGATGGCCACATGGATTAGCCCCTCACTTGTTTCCAGAATTTGCTCAAATGCCACCCTCAGAGAGACCTTTCCTGACCACTGTCTAAAATAGAGCCTCTTGTCCCACAACGTTTTAAATCGACTTCATGTTCTCTCTTAGCATTTGCCACCCACTACCTGATATTGTGTGCTATCTTTGTTTATTTCTTCCCCTGCATCTTGACCCCAGCCATGAGCATGTGCGTTCCACAAGGACAGATACTTGTTTTTATTGTTTTTTCTTCTGCTTTATTCTCATCACCTAGAACAATGTCAGTGCATCCTAGAAGCTCAAGAAATACATGTTGAATGAATTAATTAAACATTAAAAGCAAACTATGGCTCAGATAGGACAGGTTAGTTACCTGGGCCTAGGTAGCACATTCAGCTAAGTGGAGCAGAGGCATGATGGAGCCCCAAGCCAGCTTGACTCCATGGCCTCTGGCCCATTTCTCTACCCTGTGCTGGGCTCATTAAGTTTCCAAATAACATGGGACTCATAAAGCAGAAAACAAGAAGAAGAGAGATGGATTCTCAGTGGAGATAGGACATATTCCCCACCCTCTCTCCTTCTCAACCTGTCTCCTCCCTCCTCTGTCTTATCCCAAGGAGCTCCTTAGGAAGAAAGCCATCCCCAGTCTCTCCCAGAAACTGCTCTCTGAACACTCGGATGCACAATCAACCAATTGTTAAGTCCTCGACAATACCTCATCAGCAAGCACAGCACTATAATTAAAAGTAAATCCAGCTCAAGCTCTTTAAAATAGGATCTAATTTAATTGTTGCATTTAATCTATCACTGTCACTCCAAGCCAACTGGGGGAGAATCTCATCGCAGCGGTAGGTGATGGGAAGACTTAAGCGGCACCACTTCAGGGTCTCCCTGTTGCCCCAGGCCTTGTGAACGACTGGGAAGATAAGGCAGCAGCAAGCCTGGGAACCACGTGGGTGCCAACTGAAACTTGGATGTGGCTGCTGTGGAACTCTGTCCTGACATCCAGCCACACTCCCATGAAAGGCTTTCAACGGGGGGTCTGGGCAGGGGTCTCTCCCTCCTATCCACATATCCTCAAAAACGAATCTCAGGGCACCATGCAGAGAAACTTTAAGAGAACTAAGTTCATCTTCACAAGGCTGGCATTGGGGTGTAACCTTTCTACAGAGTCACTGTATGTCTCTACTTTGTATCACCATTAGTTTGAGACCCAACTCAGAAAAAAAAAAAAAAAAAAAAATCTGTCTTTTCAGAGTAAGATAACACAAAACACAGATCAGCTGGGAAGTCATAAAGTTTTGTGCTTCAGGGTATTGGCCCAAAAATAATATAGAAATGAGTTATGATCCTAGGTAAGCTACTTACTAAATTATGACTTTTGGGATAATTTTAACCCCTCAACCTTCATTTCCTTGTTTGCAAAGTGAGGATAAGAATACTTATTTTAAAGTTTTGTTGTGAGGTTCAAGTGCCACACATGGGGCCACCAGAAGCTGTTGGTGCCCCTCCCACATCCCTGTGGTCCACTCAGGAGGTTAATTGCAGTCAGCTGTCATTCTGCTGGTGGCTTCCTGCGTCTTTCTGCCTGAGTTTGTTCTTTGGCCCTGGAGAAACCCTCCACCAACGAGAGGTGTGAATTGGTGGATAAAAGTCCCAGCTTCCACTCCAAGGCATGTTCGTGATCCATGCAGTCTCTGAGAGACCTCCCATGGGCCTGAGCCCCAGTTGCCCATGCTGGTACTACACCCATCTGCTCACTCTCCACTGGCTTTCCTTTCTCCCTTTCTCACTGCTTCATCTTCTCATGGTGCCTCCTGGACCACTTCCCAAATAAATGGTTGCACTCAAATCCTCATCTTGGGGTCTGCTCAGGGGAAATCCAAGTTCAGACATTGGCATGACTCAAGTGCGTAATAAATAGACCACGTCACTATTGTGGTTTCTAGATACCCAAAATTCAATTGTGGGTCTCTCTGCCTACATTTTGTATTTTCTATGTAAAAAATTCCCTAAGGCCCTCCAGGAAGGACTCCTCTCCCTGTGGCTCCATGCCAGCCCTACGCTCTGCAGCCATAGGGAGGATTGCTGGGCCAATGCTCTCAAACCTTGGGGCTGCCATCCCCAAGACTCCTTGGGCTCCATACAAAGATTGACCTTAGGAGGAGTGAGTCACAACAACTCCACGTGAGTATTGGGAGGCTTTATGGGTTGAATTATGACTCTCCAAAGAGATTTGTCTTAAACCACAATTCCTTAAAATGTGATATTATTTGGAAACAGGGTCTTTGCAAATGAAAGTTAAGATGAAGTCATTAGTGTGGTCCCCAATTCAATATGACTGGTGTCCTTATTAAAAGTGGAGATTTGGACACAGAAAGACTCAAACAAGGAGAACACCATGTGAAGATTGGGATCATGTGGCCAAAAGCCAAGTAACTACCAGAAGGTGAGAGAGAAGAACAGGAACAAATCCTTTCCTGGTGCCTTCAGAGGGAGTGTGGCCTAGTTGACACCTTGATTTTGGACTTCTAGCCTCCAAAATTGTGAGACAATAAATACCTGTTGTTTAATCCACCCAGCTTCTGGCACTTTGTTACGTTAGCCCTACCAGACTAATACAGGGGAATTATCTTTATGTACTGCCTATGTGTGGCTGCAGGAACCATATGTATGTATAACAATGGAGTTTTCATGAAGCTGGCTTTTTTTTTTTTCTGTGTAATTCTACAGATTCCTAGATAATATCAGGCTTGACACTGGCAGCCCAGGCTAAGCTTTTCTCCAATGTCTTCCAGCACTCTATTTTCTTAGCCCTCTGTCTCCAGAGTTGTGTTGTCTCCCTTCCCCTCCTGTTGGCCTGTGGCTACCAAAGTTCCAACATGACTTCATGGAGACATATGGGGGCCCCCTCTCCACAATGCCCTTTTCTTCTCAAAGATTCAATCAAACTTTGTCCTTACTTGTTATCAATGCTCCATTTTACACTGAAGTTAAAGGCAGATGGGAAACAAAGTCTTGCCCCTCTCAGAAGTATGTACTCATTAGAAAAAGCTCAGCATCCAAGAAATGATCTTCTAGCAGCAGAAATTTCAGCCTGGTGTCTCCAGATCACTCACCACCTCCACTAGAGATTGCCTCAGGCTATTCAAACTCCATAGTCTCAAAATAACTTCACCTGCTTCCACCTCTGGCCTGGCCAACTTCAGGGACCTCCTAGGCTGGCTGGATATTCTGTTTGCCACTCTAGACCCAGCATTTGTGCTTCTCCACTGTATTAGTCCATTTTCACATTGCTATAAAGAAATACCAGAGACTGGGTAATTTATAAAGAACACAGGTTTAATTGGCTCACAGTTCTGCAGGCTGTACAAGAAGCATAGCATTTCTGCTTCTGGGAAGGCCTCAGGAAGCTTCCAATAATGGCAGAAGGCAAAGAGGGGAATGAGGCACCTCACTTGGCAGGAACAGGAGTATGAGAGAGTGAGGGGGGAGGTGCCATAGATTTTTAAACAACCAGATCTCATGAGAACTCATTATCATGAGAACAGCACCAAGGCGATGGTGCTAAACCATTAGTAAGAAACCCACTACCATGATCCCATTGCCTCTCACCAGGCCCTACCTCCAATATTGGGAATTACAATTTGACATGGGATTTGGGCAGGGACTCAGATCGAAACTATAGCATTCCACCCAGCCCCTCCCAAATCTCATGTTCTTCTTCTATTGCAAAATACAATCATTCCTTCCCAATAATTCCCAAAGTCTTGTTCCAGCATGAACTCAAAAGCCCAAAGTCTCATCTGAGGCAAGGCTAGAGTCCCTTACATCTATGAGCCTGTAAAATAAAAAAAAAAAATTAGTTACTTCCAAGATACAATGGGGGTATAGGCATTGGGTAAATACCCCATTCCAACAGGGAGAAATTGACCAAAAGAAAAGGGATATAGGTTCCATGCAAGTTCTAAACCCAGCAGGGCAGTCATTAAATTTTAAATCTCTAAAATAATTTCTTTGACTCAATGTCCCTATATCCAGGGTACATTGATGCAAGGGGTGGGCTCCCAATGCCTTGGGAAACTCTGCCCCTGTAACTTTTCGGGTTCAGCCCTCATGGCCTCACTTATGGGCTGGTGGTGAGTGCCTGCAGCTTTTCCAGGCACAGGGTGCTGCAAGCTGCTGGTGGATCTATCATTCCGGGGTCTGGAGGATCATGACCCTTTTCTCACAGCTCTACTAGACAGTGCCCCAGTTGGGATTGTTTGTGTGAAATTCAACCCCACATTTCCCCTTCACACTGCCCTAGTAGAGGTTCTCAGTGAGGGCCCTGCCCCTGCAACAGGCTTCTGCCTGGACATCCAGGCTTTTCCATACATCCTCTGAAATTGAGGCAGAGGCTCCCAAGCCTCAACTCTTACACCTTGTGCATCTGTAGGTTTAATACAACTTGGAAGCTGCCAAGGCTTATGGTCTGTCCAAAGCAGTGGCCCAGGCTGTACCTTGGCCCTTCTGAGCCATGAGTGGAACTGGAGCAGTCCAGATGCAGGAAGCAATGTCCCAAGACTGTGCAGAGCAGCAGGGCCCACAAAATCATTCAGTTCTCCTAGGCCTCCATGCCTGTAATGGGAGGGGCTGCCAAGAATGCCACCAAAATGCTTTTGAGGCCTTGTCCCCATTGTTTTGGGTTTTAACACTTGACTTCTTTTTACTTATGCAAATTTCTGCAGCCTGCTTGAATTCCTCCCCTGAAAATGGGCTTTTCTTTTCTACCACATGGGCAGGCTGCTTACTCTCCAAACTTTTATGCTCTGCTTCCCCTTTAAGTATAAGTTCCAACTTTAGGTTATTTCTTTGGTTCCACACATGAGCATAGGTTGTTAGAAACAGCCAAATTTTGAATGCTTTACTGCTTGGAAATTTTTTCTGTCAGATACCCTAAATCATTTTGGCACTAGGGACCAGTTTCATGGAAAATAATTTTTCCGTGGACAGAGTGGAGGGAGTTGGTTTCAGGATGAAACTGTTCCACCTCAGATCATCAGGCATTAGTTAGAGTTTCATAAGGAGCATGCCACCTAGATCCCTTGCATGTGCAGTCCACAATAGGGTTTACGCTCCTGTGAGAATCTAATGCCATCATTGATCTGACAGGAGGTGGAGCTCAGGTGGTAATGCTCACTCGCCGGCTGCTCGCCTCTTGCTATGCAGCCCAGTTCCTAACAGATCATGGACTGGTACCAGTTGGTAGCCTGGAGGTTGGGGACCCCTGCTGTAAATAATCATTCTCAAGTTCAAAGTTCCATAGATCCCTAGAGCAGGGTCACAATGCAGCCAATTTCTTTGCTAAGGCATAACAAAAGAGACTTTTGCTCTGGTTCCCAATAAGTTCCTCATTTCCGTCTAAGACCTCCTCAGCCTGGCCTTCACTGTCTATATCACTATCAGCATTTTACTCACAAGAGTTTAACTGGTTTCTAGGAAGTTCCAAACTTTCCTTCATCTTCCTTTCTTTTTCTGAGCCTTCCAAATTCTTGCAACCTCTGCCTGTTTTCCAGTTCCAAAGTCACTTCCACACTTTTAAGTATCTTTATACAGGTATCTTTTATACCTAAACATGTGGAAGTGGCACCAATTTTCTGTATTATTCATTCTCGCATTGCTATAAATAAATACTGAGACTGGGTAATATATATATTTTTTAAAGAAGAGGTGTAACTGGTTTATAGTTCTGCAGGCTATAGAAGAAGCATGGTGGCTTTTGCTTCTAGGGAGGCCTCAGGAAGCTTCCAGTCATGGCAGAAGGCAAAGGGGGTGTGAGATATCTCACATGGCAGGAACAGGAGCAAGAGAGACATGGGGGAAGTGCTACATACTTTTAAATGGGCAGCTCTCATGATAATTCACTCACTGTTAGAAGGACAGTACCAAGGGAGATGGTGCTAAACCATGCATGAGAAACCCACCAGCGTGATCAAATTACCTCTCACCAGGCCCTACCTCCAATATTGGGAATTACAATTTGACATGAGATTTGGGCAGGGACACAGATCCAAACTATATCATCCACCCTGCTCTGAACCCCAGAAAGGCTGGCTTTTGTGGGGTACATCAACTGGGAAGCCCCACCATCTGGCTTATGGTTGGATTTTCCCAAGGAGAGTTTCTGGCAGGAGCTAAGAGGGTGGGCAAGCAGACAAGTGAGAGTATTTGTTCCCCTGGCTCCTCCACCCTCCCTGCCACGTTGAGGTTGGTTCTGGCTGCTTTCCTCTACCTAAGGCCCCAGCTCCTGTTGAGTGGCCCTCTCTTACAGCCATGGGACTCTCTGATGTCTGGGAACTCTTCCACTCCTTTTGAGAGTGCCATCTGTTTCCTGCCCAGAGCCTGACTGGCAAAACTCCTAATCATGATCCTTGGGCTCAAATTTCACCTGTCACCATCCAACCCACCCTCAAAGCTGCTCTCTAAGAGAGCTTGCTAAAGCTCAGAACATGTCACTATGTAAACACTGATGGGCCTTCATTGCCTCATGGGGGCTGAAATGTAAACACCTTCTTCAGGCAGATTCAAGTTCCTGCAGAATCTGGCTCCTGTTTACATTCTGGTCAACCTCCTACTGCTCCCTAAAATGCAGCCAGTGCTTTGGCCAGGCCAGGCAGCCTGCACTTCACACTGCACATGCCTTGCACACTCAGGGCTCACTGCCTGTGCTCCCTAAAGTTCATTGCTCCTCCTTCTGTGCCCGAAGAATGTGCATCCTTCAAGGATTGGCCCAACTATTGTGTCTTCCTGGAAGATATCACTGATCTTTCACTTATCCCAGCCCAGGGTGAATTACATGCCCCCATGCAGGTTATATTGACCACCAAGCCAAGACTTACCCCAGCATCTGGTGGTTAGATTGCTTGTTTGTCTTTACCATGAGCTAATGAGTTCTTTGAGGGCAGAGGTAGCATGTCTAATTCATCTCTCCATCTGTAGCAGACCCTGTTGATGTCTAATCCTCAGCCTGTATCACCTTGGCCGATCCGAGTTACCTGCAGCCACAGTGTATGGTCCAAAGTACACTGATAACTTCCAACCTCAAGTGCCTGCCTTTTACTGCTTTTGTGTCTCAGGGTTTCCCCAGAACCTTGGGAGCATGCTCTGCTGCAGTAGGCATAACCCTGTAATGTAAGGAAATTAATACCTCTGGGGCCAAAGAAGTTAACACCCTAGGGATGGGAGTTTGTGGATTGATGCCCCAGGCTTTCGGTCCTCTTTTAAGAGTATTCCAAGGATGTTGTACACGGTGCCTCAGAGAGTCCTCAGGGAGATGGCGCCTAAGTTGCCCAGTGGTAACCTGCTTATTAAAGTCACTAGATTTTCTTCCTTCTCTGAAACACTTTTCTCATTCCCTTGCTTGTGCTTCCTAGGTATTCTCTTCAATAAACAATCTGTATCTTAGACCTTGTATCAGGCTTATTTTTGCGGGAACCCAAATTAAGACAGTGTCAGCAACACCCACACAGTGCCTGGCACATAGTAGCAGCCTAATAAATCAAACAGGAATAAGTGATTAAGAACACAAAATCTGCTGACCCAATTTGGCTATATGAAGACCTCGCTGGCATTCAGAAACTGTGTTGTTTTGAGCAGTCAGGTGTCCTCTTAGCCAAGAAGATGCCACCCACATTTTGGGGGGCAGCCTGAGCCTTTTCCCAAGCAAGATGCCTCCTGGGGAGACTAGTGCAGACAGGCAGTTCTGATTATGTATGCAAATGCAGGTCTGGCCCCGCAGCTTATTCGAGAGCCACACAGCTCAGCTAAGCCACCCTGGAGAAAGAATCTTACAAAGAATACTAAAGAGCATCCAAGTGTGAAGAATGAAACACACGTGAGTTTTCTTTTTAAAAAAATGGAAATCAAATTGTACTTTCATCTTGGCTTTCTTACAAGTCGGCAGTCCCCAAATAAGCCCTAAAAAGGCAGAAAAAAGACTTTATCCAGCTTTCTGACCTGGATTTAGACCAGCCATTAACCTTATTAGAGTGAACCTCACGAAATATTATGTGTCTATTCCCAGAGATGAGCCCCAAGAGGATGAGGAAGGGACAGGCTGGTGGGGGTCTGATTCTTATCTCCACCTTAACAGAATGCACATGAAGTCCAGGCGTGGTGTAGCCAAGGAGACCCACTAAGACTACCAAAAGCTTGGAAATGAGGATGCAGGGGCAAAGGATGGCATTATAGACAGTAAGAATAGCATGCACAAAGTTGTGCTATTGTGTAGGGTGTGGGAGATGGAGGGAAAAGAAATAAGAATGAGAAAGTAAGCATGGGCTTTATCACAAAAGGCCCTGTGCATCTTTCCTGGGAAATTCCATGGGGGATTCCTGTAAGTGGGTCCAGGAAGCCAGTTTTGAGACTACTGCAACAGTCCACATGGGTGCTGAAACCAAAGAGGTTGCATATGGATGCAAAAAGCAGAGATGGATTTAAGGGGTTTGAAGGAGGTAGAATGAAAAGAACTGGGTTGGGGCAGAGTTAACCAGATGGAAAATGTTGGCCTTTAGTGAGCCAGTGTATCCAAGAAAGAGAAATAAAAGAGCCTATTTTGGTAGTGGTAGTGATAGTGTGGCCTGGTGAGCTCATTTTGGATCTAATAGATTTGAAGCACAGGCTGTGTCTTGTGAGCAGCTCAATGGACAGTCTCAGAGAAGACATGAATTTTGCAATTATCACCATGTAGATGGTAATTGAAGCCATGCGAGCAGATGAGTTTATCCAGGGAAAGTGAGCAGAGGGAGGAACAAAGAAGGTTGAAGACAAAATCCAGGAAAGATAAACATTAAAGGAGTGGAGCCAGAAAAAGAGATTGAAGAATAGTTGAAGAGTTCAGAGAACAGGAGATGATTTAAGGAAAGTCAAGGGAGTAGGGAGATTCTATAAATTGGCCAACAGTGTCAAATGCTACATAGACGCCTAGAAAAGTGAAGACTGAAAACTATTCTCTGTATCCTATTACTGTTCTCAGTGAGTTCTTGACTTGGTGCTTGGTGTTCCATATGTACCTGTCAATTGTTGGGGGAGGAGGGTTTATTGACCAGTTTATGGGCTACCCAGGCCCTTTGTCTGCTCTCTTTTGAGTCATTTCACAGTTTATCAGCCCTTCAACCAAAGGTTGGACAAGGGAAATAAACTTTCCCCAGTCAATTTTATGACATAATCTATCAGTTCTTTGGAAAGATTTAGCAGAGGAATAATTTGAAATGATTAGTTGGTTTCCATTTGTTGTTGTTGTTGGATTGTCTACGAATTTCATTGTTCAAGGAAGGGCTGGTGGTCTTCTTTGGAGTCAGCCATCCTCTTTCACTACATACACAAAATAAATAACACATAGATTAAAGAGAGACATACAATTTTTTAAATGTATAGTAGAAAAACCAGAAGGAAATAGAAGTGTATATTTAGCAAACCTCTGGGGGAAGAACTTTCTATGTGTTGAAATGATAGAAGACACCAGAAAGGAAAGAGACTAACCAGTTTAACTTTATAGTTATTCATGGTTAAAAATATTTGTTTATATATATAACATACATGCATACAACATTTATGAAATACTGCAGCAAATTTATTTTTATATGGAAATCAGAAAATGGAGAGAAAACAGAAGCATTCAGTTGTTAATATTTCAATGGGCAAAGAACTGAGTAGATGATTTGCCAAAGAGAAAATACAACTAGTTCACAAACATTTAGAAGAATGTCATGCCTCATTAGTAAGAAAATAATTGCAAATTAAAATAATGAGGTGCCATTTTTTCCTATAAAATTGCCTAAAACCTTACCTAGTGCTGCTGAGGGCGTGGTGAAATTATTGCTGACAATGATGTCAATTAATAAAACTATGTTGGGAAGGCATTTGGTAAATACAAATTAAGATCCATAAAAATGTTCATGTGGCTAGACTCAGCAATTCCACTTCTATCCAAAGGAATCTAGTCTAAAGACAAGATCATAAATCTGAAAAACACTGTATGCATGGGAATGCTATAACAGCAGCATCGCAAATACCAAAATCTGAACTTTCAGCTACAAGGGACTGATAGAATAAATTATGGTGCATTTACCAGATGAAACGTTATGAATATATTTAAAACGATGGCTAGGACGACTGGATAGTACCATGGGCGAAGGAGCATTGTGTAATGTTGACTGGGAAGGGGAAGAAAATTTGCTTAAAGCAGTATGTGACAATTACATAGATTCATACTTGCAAACACACACAAATCAAAACATGAAAAGAGGCAAGGTGAAAATACACCCAAACACTATGTCACAATGCTGCTTTTGAGTGAATTTTTTTTTCTTTTCCATATTTTCCATATAGTAAAGTGACTACAAACCTGGATTCAGGGGATCAAATACTCTTGTGTTCAAATCCTAGTTTTATCACTTCCTGTGTTATATTGGGTAAATTACTTAATTGAAGCTTTAAGTTTCCTTTTCTGTAAATGGAGAATTATAACATCTACCTCATAGGAGTGTTATGAGGATTAAGTGGGAAAATGTAGGAAAAGTGCTTGCCATTGTGACCAGAACATAGTAAGCTATCAATAAATAAGTTTTATTATTGTAGTTATTATTACTTAGATAGTGCAAGAATCCTACAGTTTTAGAAACTTGCTGAACCCCATGGACTAGGAAGTATGCCCTAAATCTAAATAATACTGTATTTTATTTCATGCCCTCCCTCTGTCACAGTCAACCACCAAGATAGAGTTTCAGAATTAATTTTAGGGGGGGAAATGTTTGCTTTGCTTAATGAATGTGAACTTCTTCATTTTCTGGTTTTTCTTTCAAGTTGTTTTTATATCAACACCACCCGGGCAGGATGTGCCAGGTGACAAGACTGTGTGAAATTTCACATAAAAATAACTTTCCCATTTCACACACTGAGATGCCAGGCCTCAGGGCACTAACAGGCTGGGTCACTCAACATGTCCAATATTTCTTATTATCTCAAGTCTGGGTGACTCCTTTATTGTTCTCCACACTCTCAAGCCTTTCTTTCTCTTTTGGTGAGCATTAGCAGCCGCCAGGGATTTTGTGGGATGTCCTAGCAAGAAACCTTAGCAACACAGGGATCAGAGGATCCGAGTAAGACTGTGTGTGAGTATGTGTGTGTGCGTGTGTGTGTTGGGTGGGTGGTGAGCTTCATGAGAAAGGCCAGTGCTATGGTTTGAATGTCCCTTCCAAACTCATGTTGAAATGTAATTGCTATTATAACATTGTTGAGAGGTGGGCCCTTTAAGAGGTTATTAGGTCATGAGAGCTTTGCTGTCATGAATGAATTAATCCCATTATTGCAGGAGTAGGCTAGGCATTGTGGGAGTTTGGCTCCCTTTTTCTTTCTGACTCATATGCTCATTTGCCCTTTTGCCATGGAATGATGAAGCATGAAGGCTTTCACCAGATGACTGTGCCATGCTCTTAGACTTCCCAGCCTCTAGAAACATGAGCCAAATAAAGTTATATTCTTTATTCTAAAGTTCTAAATTACCCAGCCTGTAGTATTCTGTTATAGCAGCAGAAAAGAAGACAACCAGGTAGGAAGTAGGTGAAGGCAGAATCCTAGTGGGTAGAAAAGGGCCAAAGTAAATAATGTTGTGTGTACACCCCTTTTCTGGCCATGATCTGTGTACATGTGAAAGCTGCGAGCTCAGAAATTTTCTTCCCTAACCACCATTTCCTATCCTTTCACTCTCTCATTTCTTTGATCTAACCCTCCTGTGTCCACCAGGCTCCCAGGCTCTCCTCTTCTCCCATTCCTCAGTAAACACTCTCACCTCTCTTTCCCAGACTGGCTTGGACATCCTCCACTGCCAGTCATTAGCATTATGACCTTATCAGCATCCTCAGTATCCTCCACCAGAGTACCAAACCTTTGTTTTTGCCTTCCAATACCAGTCACCCTGCTGGAAAGAATCTTACAATTGTGTCTGAGAAGGAGATTGTAAACTGATCTTTTTCCACTTCAGCAGGACTACTGACAAAGGGTGGTCATCTTTTACCCAGCCTAGGGAATCCCCACCCAGCCCCACTGTCCCCACTCACCATTTCACATTAAGGTGGCTGCTCCTAACTTTTTCTTCTCTCCCCAAGCTCACAACCCAGCTACTGCTCCCTCAGTCTTGTTAGGTGCCCTAATTTCCTAATTGGAAGACAAATCAAAGGCAAGTTGAGGCGTAAATTCTCCAGATTCCATCTCCCCTGCCTTCAAACTTTACTTTTTTCTGTTTTTCATTCTTTTCTGAAGAAAAGCATCCCCTTTCCTTACCAAGAATAACTCCTTTTCCTTGTTCAGTATGACACCTCCCTTGTCCTGATTCTTAGCTATGTGTAGCTAATGTGCCTTGAGCAATTCACTCTGTTCCAGCCACACTTTCAATATTTAACCTTCTACTGAGAACAACTCTAAAAGGTTTGCTCTATTATTTTCTTCATTTTAAAGGTGGGAAAACTGAGGAGCAAAGAGGAGAAGCAACTTACTCAAGGCCACCCAGTAGTGATTGGGAGAGTGAGGACTTGAACACAAACCATATGGCTCCAGGGCCCATCGTCTTCACAACTGCATGATGCTATCCCTCTTGGTTTTCTCAGGAAATGTGTTCCACCAATTATTTCCTTAATCTCTGCAATCTAGTCATCTCTACACATTCAATTTATCTCTTTTCCTAAAATAAACACTTGCTTCCTACGCTTCCTCTTCAAGGTGCCCTGTGCCCTTGAAATACCAAATTACCTATGAAAATATACAACATGTTCTCTCTACCTCTTTATTGCTATTTTACCCCATGCTCCTCTCAACCTAACTTTTTGTTCCACCACACCCCTGAAAACTGAAAGCCTTATTGCGATTGTATTTTCCAAGATATCCATAAAACACTTTCCCATACCATGTGATCATCTTATAATGTGACATTGCCAGTGCTCTCATCAAGACATGGGGTTTATGTTCCCCCCAACCCTGAATCTGAGCATGTCTATGACTGTGGTGGAAGGGACAGTGTGTGATTTCTTCAACTTTCATCTATTGAGATGCTCACTCTTAGAATCTGGCCACCATGTTGTAAGGAAGCCTGTCCAGCAGCCACACAGAGCGGCAACATGTTGGTGCTCTAGCTGATAGCTCAGCTAAGGTTCCAGCCAGCAGCCCTCATCAACTACCAGACATGTGTGTGAAGATGCTTCCAGATGATTCCAGCTCCCAGACTTTGAGTCTCCTTAGTGAGGCCCTGACATCGTGGGGTAAAGACAAGCTATCTCTGCTGTGCCCTGTTTGAAACTGAGAGATAATAAAATGATTGCTATTGTTTTAAGGGACTACGCTTTGGGCTAATTTATCATGCAGCAATAGAAACTGGAGCAGACCCCAACAATTACCAAGACTAATGGTATCTTTATAATACTCATCCCACCAGGTTTATCTTCAGTATTTGACTTTGGCCATTTCTTTCTCTTCAAATTCCTCTCCTCAATGACTAGAAGACACTGAAAAGACACAACTAAATGTAGAACACGATATCATGGATTGGATCCTGGAACATAAAAAAAAATGACACTAGTGGAAAAACTGGTGAACATGCATGAAATCAGTAGTTTAGTTAATAGTATTGTGCTTATGTTAATTTTCTGATTTTGGTAAGTGTACTATAGTTACTATAGTTAGGCAAATCATTAAAATTATGGAAAACAGAGTGAAGGGTATATGAGAATGCTGCACTATTTTTGCAACTTTTCAGTAAGTCTAAAATGATTTGAAAATATAAAGTTACATAATAATAAGAATAGCACACAAAATAATGATAATATTTATGAAAAAATATCTTCTCACTTGGCATCTGGTTTCCCAGTTTCCTTGTTTCCCATTGGTAAGCATTCTTTGTTGCCACCCTAAGGTCTCATGCTACCCAGCATCCTATTTTGCCCTTCTGGTCTCTCTATGCACCCCTTATGCCCCAGCCACACCTACCACCTGAAGGGTACCTTTTCTGAGTTCTGGACTGAATACCACCTGCCTCTAGTATTCCAGATTCACCTGTTGCTCAGGCAAAATCCAGATTATTGCTTCTCTCATCCTCTGCCTCTGGCTGCACCATCTGGTTCCTCTTGCTCCATCTTAGCAAGTAACCTCACTGTCAACTCTGTGGCCCCTGGTGGAAATCTCAGTTACACTAATGCAAATGATTCAACCACCCAAATTGTTTTCAAATTTTGTCATCTCCACTTCACTCCTACAGCCAGATGCCTGCCCTCTCTTATTTAGAATGAAATCATCCTCTAACTGGTTCTTCTGCCTCTTGTTTCTTTCCTCTCTCTCAGCTTAATGATTATCACCAGAGATTATTCTGTAGTACAAATAATGGTCATGGCACTTTGATGACTCTGGCTTTTTGGAATGAAGTTCAACCTCCATAGCATGGGATGCAAAATCTTTCTCAAGACTGGTTCCAGATAACCTATCCAACCTTATCTTCTACCAGCCTTTTTCCCATTTCCACCATCTTAAGTATCAGCTCTTCACAACAATTCCCAAAACTTCAGAGTGTTTCTTCACACCCGCAAATCCTTGTTTAGGCTGTTTCCTTTGCCAGGAATGACTGGTGAAATCCATAATATCTTCTAGGCCCAGCTCAAATGCCCTCCCATCTAGGCACCATTTTCTGATGCTTCCAGTCAGTTCATCATTAATTCTTCCTGTTCTATTTCCCTGGCAAAGTTTTTATCAAATGATATTATCTTTATATGCTAAATTGTGAATGTCCAGAGGATATAGAGTGAGACTTACTCACCACTATATCTCTCAATAAATGCTGAATGAATAAAGAATCAGATAGATATGTAAATGGATGAATGGACTCTGGGAGGGTGGTGTGTGGGTGGAAGGATGAGTGAATGGAGAGGTGGTGGGTAGGATAGATAAGTAGGTGGGAGATGGGTGGGTTTGTGAATGAATAGCTAGGTGGATGGTGGATAGAAATAGACATGGATAGGTAGTGGCTGATAGTGAGATAGAGGGCATGTGATTGGATGGTTGGTCAGTGGATGCATGGATATAGAATGGGAGGCAAGTGGGTGGGCCAATAGGTGGATGGGTTGTGAATATGTGGATTGGATATGGGAGTGGTTGTAAGACACTGGATGGATGACAGATGAGTGGTGGGTGAGGGGATGCATGAGTAGAGAGTGGAATTTTGGGTTGATATCAAGAAAAATCTTAGCGGAAATAAAAAAGCCTTACCAAAGAGTATGTGTCCTGAAGTCATGTGATTCAGGGTGGGCTCAATGTCAACTCAAGTCCACCCTACCACCCTAACTCAAACTTAGGGCTCTTGGGGCAGAAACCTGTGCTGGTGATTCCTACCTTCCAGAGTCAACCACAGTTTCTGCCTTCCTCAAAACAGAGGCTTAATCAAGACTTATTAAGTGGAGCTCATTTCTTCCCAATCACCTTCTTCTAACATCTAGAAACAGAGGGCTTAAAGAACTATCCCTTGTTTGGTTCAGGGGAGAGGTCTGGCCTGCCTTTAGTCCTGCCTACCATGCTACTGCTTTGTTCTTCCTTCCTCAACAGGGACCAAGGGTCCTCTTTTACCTTTCCTGTGCACAAACGTTGTCATCTCTAATATGAGTCTTGGGCTAAGTCAGTTTGGCTAGCTTGACATCTCTTGACCCAGGATACAAAGGAGGTAAATAATGGGAAGGCATCCACTATTGTCAGTATTTCCAAAATCCAGATGGGGAACCACGTGTTTGTTTTTGAGAATCTCACCAGGCAACTCACAAGTCAAATACTTTTGCTTTGGGCTTGCATTACATCTTTCCTGGAAGAAACATGGGCAAACTTCAGATTACGCTAATCAGAAGCCCTGTTTTATAATTTTATTGCTTTTTATTTTAAAAACTGGAAGTGAGTGAATTATTATATAATAGTTGTAGCTAAGTTGCAAAATCATTCCAAATGTGATGATCATGGGGGGAATGTCTATCTCCTCATGGTCCTGAAATTCAGCTGGCCCACCCACATTGCCCAGACCACCAGCCTAGTACTGGTAATTGTTGGCCAGCTCTCCCAAACCCCCAACTCTGTCCCAAATTCCAGATATGCCACTGTGGCTTGCAGATTCATGGCTCCCCTGGGTCTACACCTGCTTTTGGTTCACATGGTTTGTGGAAGCTTCCATATTCTCCTTCCTTTGAAATACTGGTTACTTTCTCATTAAATGTTATCTACAGCACCTCAAATGAGAGACCCCATCCTTTTTCCTGTGCCATTGCTCCCCTCTGCCCAAATTCACCTTTCCTCCCTGCCCAAGATTGCACTGAAGGAGAAGAATGTGGACTGGGATCCATAGAAGCCAGGGCTTCTGAGGTCCGTTCTCTCCAGAAATCTCCCTCAGCATTGTGAGAGGGACCCTCATGACCCAAAGCCAGAGCTGTTGTAGCCACTGAGGGCTGAACTATAGGTGACATCCCAAATTACAAATATGTGGTCTAGGCCTTTGCTTCTCAAAGTGTGGCACCTGGACCAGCAGCATCAGCAGCAGCTGGGAGCTGGTTAGAAATGCAGAATGTCAGGCTCCACCCACGCCTCCTGAATCAGAATCTGAATTTTAACAAGATACCTGGGGGATTCCTGTGCACCGTTAACTCTGTGAAGCCCTGGGGTAGATGACAAAATCTCAATGTGATTTAGCCAATAAGTCCAAATTCTCACCAGCTCCACAATGTCTTACCATTCACCCGTCAACATCCCCATGAAATTGCCACCCCAAGAAGTATCTTTATTGTAAAAATACGATTAAAACCCTCGGTAGCATACTCAGCCATTTATACCTTAGTATAATTTGGTTTTCAGCCACAAGCAAAGCAGTCACCCAGCATAGCTCTGAGGAAATGGGATGATAAACAGGTAAGCTTTGACGGGAAGGACAAAGGGAGGTAGCAGGGTTAGAGGACAGTCAGATGAGCATTTGGTGGTGGGGGAGGGGGAGGAGTAGAGGAGTGGAATGAGGTAAGGAAGAGCAGCTGGAGGGGGTTGGCAGACCTCAAATGAGGAAATAGGGGAATGACTGTATCCCCCCTACCAAATTCCTATGTTGAAACCTTAATCCCCAGTACTTCAGAATGTGACCATATCTGGAGACAGAGCCTTTAATGATATGATTAAGTTAAATGAGGCTATTAGGGTGGGTCCTTTACCCAATAGGGCTGATGTACTTATAAGAAGAGGAAATTTGGACACAGAGAAAGATATCAGGGGTGCACACGCAAGACACAGGATGCCAGGTGAAGGGCAGCCCTCTGCAAGGCAAGGAGGGAGACCTCAGAAAAAAACTCTGCCAACACCTTGATCTTGGACTTCCAGCCCATTGAACTGTGATAAAATGCATTTCTGTTGTTTAAACCACCCAGCCTGTAGTATTTTGTTATGGCAGCCCACGCAAAGAAGAATACATCACCTTGGCCTGTTTCGTTGTTTTACCCAGAACTAGTAGAGGAAAGAAGCGTGTCATCTCTGTTAGAGGTGTCGCCTCCACACACAGAGGCTGCTTCTCCTCACAATAAGTGTTGGGAATAAGTGTAGGCCATCTGAACCCAGAACAAAAGCTTGCTGCTCCTTAACGTTTCCTCTCATACTCTTATGCACACTCCCCATAAAATTGCCCGCACTGTTATAGCCAATTGTATGGGTACTTTAAATGGGAAGAGGTCTGAGCACCTTATAATAAAAATAGCTAACACTTCCTTCCATAGCACCTACTTTGTTCTAGGCACTGCTCTCATCAGCATTGTATGCATATTAAGCCACCTAAGTTTGTGAATTATGTTCTCGTATTTATTGTCTGCAGTGAAAACTGTATGCCTCCCTCAAATCTCCCAACCTCTTTAGGAACAAGAGTTTCTTTTTCTCTGCCCCTCTCCCCACCCTCTTGCTGGGATGGCTGTCTGCAAATGGTCCTAAGCTATCAGTCTCTTCAAGAATGACTCAGTTCAAAAGAGTCAGCAAACCTCATGCAACTACTGATCAATACAGGAGTACAAAGGCTCAACCCTGAACCCCCAACCCTGGATCGTCCCATTGTCAGATCCCCCCAAGAGGGAGGTCTGCTGAAGCGTTCATTGATGTGACTCCTTTACATCTGTACTTCTCCTTCGGCCCACACTGCTTCCTTCCCTACCCTTTCACAAGTGTTGGTCTGGAGAGTGTGCCCTAATAACCTTCCTCCATGCCAGTCTCCATCTTAGGGTTGGCTTCCTGGACAATTGAATCTTCCACATCCCACTTTTACAATTCAAGAAACTGAGACCCAGAGAGAGGTCACACAATTGTTCCAAGGCCACACCATTATCAAGTGATAAAGCCAGGACTTGAGCCTAGGCAGTCTGGCTCCAGAAGTCAAACTTTGAATCACACAATCCCATCCAGTGGATAACTGATTGCTAACCCTCTCTTTGATGGCAGGTGATCAAGAGAAGGTGGCAATCTGGACTCTCTTATCCTGTCTCCCTGAAAATCTATTAGGAGTCAAGTGAAATGGATTTCCTCAGGGCTCTGTTCTCCTAAGAGGCAGCCAGCAGACCACCTATGGAGCCTCTCCCAACATCTGCAGCCAGAGTGGCTCTTTCCAGGCCAGGAGTTATGAAGACAGCCTTCCTTTCTGTGACCTGTCCCTGCTGCTGCCCTCCTCATGTAGGAACACAGCATAATTGCTTGCCTTGTGGAAGCGAACCGAATCAGTGTCCCTCTGCTGACAGCGTTAGTGACAGGTGATTGCATCAGGACACTGGAACAGCAGCCAGGGCCCGGATGCCTGTGTTATTTACTGGCCCATCATGTATAATTTCAGAGTTTAATTTTATCTTCACAAACTTACAGGTGCAAAATGCAGGATAAAGTTCTTTAAGGGGCCCCTGTAAGAAACCAGGCTACACTTGTCCTCCCTCCCCACACCCACAAGAGCTCTCAGGGTGGCTCACTCAAATTAAATCATTATTGAGGAGGAATAATCCTGGTAGGTTCAGAAAATCAGTTTTAAATTCAGCCTGCTAGCAAAATTCTGAATGTATTTACTTTCTAGATTTCATTTCTCCATCCATATTAAAGCTCCGTGGCATTATCAATTATGGGTTTATTGCAAAGCACAATAGGATTCAATCTGGAGGATGCCTCAGGGTATGTCTTAGGAGGACGATAAAGCTAATAGTAATGGGTCTACAACTTCTAAGGCTAATTTCCACAGTTACAAATTTCATAAATAAATAGAAGGCATGTCAGTTTCCAGTCACCCAGCTTGAGGTCTCTCAGACTGATAAAACAGGACCTTCCAGAGATCAGGGGGTTTCTGTCTGATTCTGGTGGGCTGGCCTGAAATTTCTCAGATCCCCAGAGGAAGAGAAATGATGATCACTTCAGATGGAACCCTTTAGGACCCTTCTGCTGCTCCTTTGACCAGGCCATGAGTTGCTTTTGATGAAAATGGACACAAAAGCACAGCCAACCCTGAAATCTGGGAGGCTGGTCGTACAGCGTCAGCTCTGAATCCAGCCAAACTTTGCAACTTGGTAGGATGGGCTGTTAGGCCCTAGTGCTGCCATGCTTAGCCAGGCTTCAGGACTCCAGACAGGTTGGAGCTGTGTTTGATTCAGTCTGGGGCCCCTGTTGTCCTCCAAAAAAGAACAGGCAGCAAGGGCAAGGAGGTGGTGGTGTAAGGGGACAATTACTACCCTCCTGTCTATTCTCAGCTAGGTGTCTCTTATACAAAGAGGATGGGCCCTATCTACTGTCTCTCTGATGCTTATACTCACATACCTTCCACCTGGCCTGCGATGTGGTCTCAGACACTCTAGTGTGCAGAGCCGCATCTTCTGGCAAGCCTCAACTAGAGGCAGTCAGTTTCTTGTGAGCTCAGGCTCACCTCCAACTGGCAGCATTCCACCTCATGTACAGACCTCTAGTCTTTCCATTTTCTACTCTAGGCTGCAATAGCACTCTTGGCTTGTGCACAAGTAAAACCCAGAAGTGCAAAGTTAACACCTGCAGGGGCAATCTTCAATCAATGCAGGACAGGAACCAGGGATAAATGCTCCTGCCTCCTTTCTTTCAGGGGGACAAGCCCGGAAGCATCCATATACTTCCCAGGATGTCCTAGCAGGGTCAAATCCTGATTCCCTGTGGAAGGAACCCTAAAACACACTTCCATTGTATTGGCTTTTCCCCCTTTTTTGTCTTCTTCATTGTGCTGCCTCTCTCTGGGATCACCTCTCAAATGAATGCCCTGCACGCAAGTCTAGGTCTCACGTTCTGCTTCCAGAAGAAACAAGCTCAGACAGATGCACATCATTGGATTCATTCCTTTGAATAAGATAAAGGCAGGTTATCTTCCCATAGCTCTTGTAAAAATGCACACATATGCCGGGCGCGGTGGCTCAAGCCTGTAATCCCAGCACTTTGGGAGGCCGAGACGGGCGGATCACGAGGTCAGGAGATCGAGACCATCCTGGCTAACACGGTGAAACCCCGTCTCTACTAAAAAATACAAAAAACTAGCCGGGCGAGGTGGCGGGCGCCTGTAGTCCCAGCTACTCCGGAGGCTGAGGCAGGAGAATGGCGCAAACCCGGGAGGCGGAGCTTGCAGTGAGCTGAGATCCGGCCACTGCACTCCAGCCCGGGCTACAGAGCAAGACTCCGTCTCAAAAAAAAAAAAAAAAAAAAAAAAAAAAAAAAAAAAAAAAAAAAAAATGCACACATATAACTTGGCAGGGGGAAGAAAAGTCCTCTCCTCTTTCTTATTCATGTGGAAGTTCCACCAAGGGAGTTATTTGTCACCTGGGAAGGCAGAGAGAGAGGAGAATCAAGAGATGTAAGATTATTAATGGGAGGGTGGAGGGGTGGTAGGGAACAGGGCAAAAGAGGCCCTGGGGAACCAGGACTCAGCAAGAGTGACAAGAGCAAGGGCAGGCAGCAGGCCGTGTGTTCCAGGTTGTGTGTGTGTGTGTGTGTGTGCACGCACACGTGCATGAGTGTGTGTGCATGTGCCTATGTAGAGGGGACTTCACAGCTTTCAGACAACACGAGGGTGCATCCTCAGGTGAGAAAGGGCCTGGGTCCTAAGACAGTGTACTAGGGTCAAGACTCAGTGACAAAACTTTGCCTGAAATTTAATTTTGACTGGACACAGCTTCTGTCCTCAACAGTGACCTCTAGATGCCAGTAGGGTCCATGAGGTTGTACAGTCACAGCTGTCCCAAATGCGGTAGATAAACAGCAATGCCAATGCAGAGATCAGTCAAAAGATGTCTCAGGAGTCTTTGGAAAGTCAGCTCAGTCTAAAAACAACACCTATTAGCAGTGGCTGACGTTGATTACAAGATTACAATTGTGCCACGAACTGTTCTAAATTATTTGCCACGTATTAGCTATTTAATCCTCATGACAATCTTATGAGGTAGGTACTATTATTATCCATTATCTACAGCTGAGGAAATTGAGATGGAGTGGCTAAAGTTACACAACCAGTATTACCAGTATTGCTAGACTAGGATTTGAAGCCAGGCAAATATATGAGCAAGACAAGGTATTTGGTGCTTTAGGAACATAGATGTCATGTGGGACACATTTCTGGCATTCAAGGAGTCTAACATTTATTGGGGGAGACAGACATTTACACAAATAACAAAGATATGAAGCAAAAGGAAATAAGCCTCATAATAGCCTCTAGGGTACTATCCTCTGTTCAATAGTCTCTGATTCTATGGCTTATGTCTCATTCTAGCTTTTACAAGAACAGGTGCTTGGAAGTTTTGGGGTGGATGTGCTTAGGGTCCCAGGAGTGGATGAGGTTAAGTTGATGTTTTAATTCAAATGAAGTCATGCCTTGTTGATGCTGCTTGGGAACAGGGCTATGATTTTCCTTTAGGGATTCTTGCTGAATCACCCACATATGCACCTTCATTCATTCAATCATTCATTTATTCTGTAAACCCATATTAACCCCTCTAGCTTCTGTGTGCATACCCCAACTTGTTTCAGACAGCATAAATGTTCTGGAAAATCACACTAGACAGGCTCTCCCTATGCCTGTACCCTGCTGAGTAGGCAGCAGGCCAGGGAACCCAACACACTTCCTGCCCCAGAGTTGACTAGACCAAAAATGGTCACCTGACTTACGGTGGTAGAGCAGGGTCAGTAGGTCTTCCATAAGCTATGTTGAGCCAATTAAACTGTGACTCTACAAAACTTGAAGCAAAAGGAGAAGTCTTGTTCCCATCTGTAGTTGATACTGAAACTTGCAAGGGCTTATAGATTCAGGACTAGGTTGGCTGTGATAGGGTAGGCATATTGGGTAAGTGAAGGCTCCCTCCCATCGAGAGGGAGCCTGAAGAAGGCTCATGGAGAGATTCCTGGATGAAAGATATCATATGGCCCCTCCGATAGAGTGAGTCCCTCAGTTCCTGAATTTTCATTCCTGGTTCCAGTTTATAGCAGACTTGCTGGTCTCCATTTCCTGCTCTTGAGATTTTGTGAGATCTGTGCATTGACAAGTGAACCTCCTTCTTATTGGAGCTAACTGCAGTGGGTTTTTTTCCCCCTTACAGACAGAAGTTTTTATTATTATTTACTTTTTAGACTAAGTGGAATTAACTGTTATATTGTGGTATACTAACAAATAGTAAGAAGACATATAAGATAAAGCAAGGTAATGTAAATAATAAATGTTTTCTTCTAAAATATAAAAAAAGTTTTCTTTTAAAACATAGAAAGAACAGATACAAACATATGAAGCCAATATCCAGACTCTACAGTACAATGGGTCGAAGTGTAATAACGATAAACTTTCACAAAAAGGATATTAATTGTAGATTCATGCCTAGGAATACATTAAATTTCACAATTACAATTGAATTTATTCATTCAGATATTAAAAATACATTTATTGAATACACATTATCTGCCAGGAATTTTGTGAAACTTGGGGAATATGGGGTTGAATCTGTCATAGATGATGCCTTCAAAGTGCTTACAGCCTAGACAGGAAGACAACAAATCAGACAGACAATAACAGTAATGCCTAGAAAGTTCAGGGAATTACAGTAATATAATAATACAAAACTTAATACAGACTGGAAATGAAAGAAATGAAACTCCTGAAGTGCCAGGCTCAAATTAAAAGTGAAGTTTGAATAATAAACTCATGAATTGATGCTGCAGCATCCAGACTTCTATCAGAAAGAATATAGATAGGCCTTAGTAGTTAGGGGTTAGAGTTTGAGTGTGGATGTGAAGTCAGAAAATATGGTTTTGGGCCCTCATAATATAAGAGAGCTGAAACAGATATTTGCATAAAGCTGATACCTTGTAAGAATGAAAAAGGGTAGTGGACAACTTTGCCATCAGTCCAGGATAGTGGCAAGTATCCTCCTCTCTTTTCCCAGAGCTCTGGGTAGTAAATAAAAAGTTCCTTATAAGAATTCAAAGCCATCTGGAGTGTAAATTTACACTATATGTATGATATAGGAATACCTCAAGGCATAAAATTACATAAAAGCTGGCCCTAGAAAACAAAGGCAAAACTTCTCTATAGCAATACTGCCACACTCCAGGGTGAAAAAGTCTCCCATGCAACTACCTAAGAAAGACTGCTGAAGATGACTTCACAAAACAAGCAAACAAACAAAAACAACATTACAAGCCATATAAGGACATGATTCACATGAGGAAGAGTCAGCAAAATAACACATAAATAAAATAATAAATAAGCACTGTAAGAACATGAAGTAATACTACAACTGAGTAAGACTGTTAACAAATTTAAAATAATTAAATCAATAAAAGAAGTATGTCATAATTAAAGAATGTGACAGTATATAAAAACAAAGCAGATACATTCAAAAAACAAACAAATAGAATTTCTGAAAATGAAAAATAAAGATTTACCAAAATTAAAAATATGATAGATTAGTTGAACAGAATAAGAGACAGAACCAAAGAAAGGATTTGTGAACCTCAACAAAGAGCAGAAGAAAGCACCTACGATGTATAGTGAGATGAAGTGACAGGAAAATAAAAGAGAGAACATGGAAGATATAATGAGAAGTTTCAATGAATATCTAATAATGTCTCCAAGAACACAGAATAGAGAATGTAAGGGTGTTGTTAAAAGGTATACAAAATGGCAGAGAACTTTTCAGAATTAATGAAATACATGAATCCTCAGATTCAAAAGCACAATGAGTCCTGAGGTAAATGAAAATTAATCTACAATTAGATGCATCATAGTGAATAGCAAAAACAAAGAGGAAATCTCAAAGACAGATCAAGAGAAAAGGAAAAGCATTTACAAGGAGCAACAATTAAATGACAGCAGCAGATTTTGTAGCAGCATCAGTAGAGGCCAGAAGAAAAAATGCCTGAAGAGCAGAGGGAAAAAGAGTTATTAATTCAGAATTTTATACCCATCTCAACTATCACTCAAGAGTGAGAATGACAGTGATCAAACTTAGCATTACTAATAGTGAGTCCACATGTGCCTCCTGATATGGTGCAATATGAAATCGTGTCACCTATGATGTATTCTTGTTAAAACATTTAACCTAAAAAGAAAGGAATAAGGGGGCTCTTCTGGATTAAAAGGGATTTAAGAGACATAACAACTAAATGCCATATGTGATCCTTGGGTTGAGTTTCGATTTGAATGAATTAGCTATAAAAGCCATTTTTGGAACAATTGGAGAAATGTGAATATAGACTGGATGTAAGATGATATTACAGAATTAACCATAATTTTATTTAGTTTGTATGATAATAATATTATGTTCATGTTTGAAAACTTTCTGTGTGTGTGTGTGTGTTAACTCTTTTAACTTTAGTTTTTTAACTATTATTTTAGGTTAAAGGGTACATGTGCAGGTTTGTTATATAGGTAAACTGTGTGACATGGGGGTTTGGTGTACAGATTATTTTGTCACTCAGATAAGCATAGTACTCAGTAGGTAGTTTTTCAATCCTCACCTTCCTCCCATCTTCCACCCTCAAGTAGGCCTTGGTGTCTGCTCTTCCCTTCTTTGTGTCAATGTATACTCAATGTTTAACTCCCATTTATAAGTGAAAACATGCAGTATTTGGTTTTCCGTTTCTGTGTTAGTTCATTTAGGATAATGACTTTCAGCTCCATCTATGTTGCTGCAAAGAACATAATCCTATTCTTTCTTAAGGCTGCATTGTATTCCATGGTGCATATGTACCACTTTTTTTTATCCAGTCTACCATTGATGGGCACTTAGATTGATTCCATGTTTTTGCTTTTGTGAATAGTGCTGCATTGAATATACCCATGCATGTGTCTTTATGGCAAAACAATTTACATTCCTTTGGACATACACAGAATCATGGGGTTGCTGGGTCAAATGGTAGTTCTAAGTTCTTTGAGAAATCACCAATTTGCTTTTCACAATGGCTGAAATAATTTACATTCCCAACAGCAATGTATAAATTTTCCCTTTTCTCTGCAACTTCTCCAACATCTGTTATTTATTTTTTTACTTTTAATAGCCGCTCTGACCGGTGTGAGATAGCCATATCACTGTGATTTTGATTTGCATTTCTCTAATGATTAGTGATGTTGAGCATTTATTCATATGCTTGTTGGCCACATGTATGTCTTCTTCTGAAAAGTGCCTATTTGTGTCTTTTGTCCACTTTTTAAATGAAGTTTTTGCTTTTCCCTTGTTAATTTGTTTAAGTTTCTTATAGATACTGGATATTAAACCTTTTTCAGATGCATAGTTTGTAAGTATTTTCTCCCATTCTGTAGGTTGTAGGTTTACTCTGTTGATGTTTCTTTTGCTGTGCAGAAGCTCTTTAGTTTAATTAAGTCCCATTGGTCAAATTTCATTTTAATTCCAATTGCTTTTGGTGTCTTCATCATGAAATCTTTGCCAGGGTCTATGTACAGAATGGTATTGCCTATGTTACCTTCCAGGGTTTTTATAGTTTTGGGTTTTACATTTAAGTCTTTAGTCCACCTTGAGTTTATTTTTGTATATGATATAAGGAAGGAGCCCAGTTTCAATCTTTTGCATATGGCTAGCCAGTTATCCTAACACTATTTATTGAATAGGGAGCCCTTTCCCCATTGCATGCTTTTGTCCACTTTGTTGAAGGTCTGATGGTTGCAGGTGTACAGCTTTATTTCTGGACTCTATTCCATTACATTGGTCTATGTGTTTGTTTTTGTATCAGTATCATGCTATTTTGATTACTGTAGCCTTGTAGTATTGTTTGAAGTTGAGTAATGTGATGCCTCCAGCTTTGTTCTTTTTGCTTGGGATTGCTATGGCTATTCAGGCCTTTTTTTATTTTTATTTTTATTTTTTGGTTCCACATGAATTTTAAAATAGTTTTATTCTAATTCTGTGAAGAATGCCTTTGGTAGTTTGATAGGAATAGCATTGAATCTGTTAATTGCTTTGGGCAGTATGGACATTTTAACAGTATTGATTCTTCTTATCCATGAGCATGGAATTTTTGGCCATTTGTTGGTGTCATGACTGACTTCTTTCAGCAGAGTTTTGTAATTCTCATCATAGAGATCCTTCACCTTCCTGGTTAGCTGTATTCCTAGATATTTTATACTTTTTGTGGCTACTGTGAATAGGATTGCATTCTTCATTTGGCTCTCAGCTTGGATGTTATTGGTGTATAAAAATGCTACTGATTTTTGGCGACTGGCAAGGTGGCTGAATAAGAGCAGCTCTGGTCTGCAGCTCCCAGTGAGATCAACACAGAAGGTGGGTGGTTTCTGCATTGCCAACTGAGGCACCTTGTTCAGCTCATTGGGACTGGTTAGACAGTGGGTGCAGCCCATGGAGGGCTAGCTGAAGCAGGATGTGGCATCACCTTACATGGGAAGTGCAAGGGGTTGGGGAAATCCCTCCCCTAGCCAAGGGAAACCATGAGGGACTGTGCCATGAGGAATGGTACACTCTGGTCCAGATAATATGCTTTTCCCACAGTCTTCACAACCCGCAGACCAGGAGATTCCCTTAGGCACCCACATCACCAGGGCCTTGGGTTTCAAGCACAAAACTGGATGGGCATTTGAGCAGACACTGAGCTAGCTGCAGGAGATATTTTTCATACCCCAGTGGTGCCTGGAAAGCCAGCAAGACAGAACCATTCACTTCCCTGGAAAGGGGGCTGAAGCCAGGAAGCCAAGTGGTCTAGCTCAGCAGATCCCATTCCCACAGAGCCCAGCAAGCTAAGAACCACTGGCTGAAAATTCTCGCTGCCAGCACAGCAGTCTGAAGTCCACCAGGACACTCAAACTTGGTGTGGGGAGGGGCATCTACCATTACTGAGGCTTGAGTAGGCAGTTTTCCCCTCACAGTGTAACCAAAGCCACTGGGATGTTCTAACTGGGTGGAGCCCACCACAGCTCGGGAAAGCCGATGTAGCCAGATTGCCTCTGTAGATTCCTCCTCTCTGAGCAGGGCATCTCTGAAAGAAAGGCAGCAGCCCTAGTCAGGGGCTTATAGATAAAACTCCCATCTCCCTGAGACAGAGCACCTGGGGAAAAGGGTGGCTGTGGGTGTAACTTCAGCAGAGTTCAACGTTCCTGCCTTCCAGTTCTGAAGAGAGCAGTGGATCTCCCAGCACAGCACTTGAGCTCTGCTAAGGGACAGACTGCCTCCTCAAGTGGGTCCTAAACCCCATGTCACCTGACTGGGAGACACCTCCCAGCAGGGGTCAATAGACACTTCATAAAAGGAGAGTTCCGACTAGCATCTGGTGGGTGCTCCTCTGGGACGAGGCTTCCAGAGGAAGGAACAGGCAGCAATCTTTGCTGTTCTGCAGCCTCTGCTGGTGATACCCAGGCAAACAGGGTCTAAAGTGGACCTCCAGCAAACTCCAGCAGACCTGCAGCAGAGGGGCCTGACTGTTAGAAGGAAAACTAACAAACAGAAAGGAATAGTATCAACATCAACAAAAAGGACGTCCACACAGACACCCCATCCAAAGGTCACCAACATCCAAGATCAAAGGTCTTCATGGATATCAACGAAGATGAGGAAAAACCAGCGCAAAAAGGCTGAAAATTGCCAAAACCAGAATGCCTCTTCTCTTACAAAGGATCACAACTCCCAGCCAGCAAAGGAACAAAAACTGGGTGGAGAATGAATTTGACGAATTGACAGAAGTAGGTTTCAGAAGGTAGGTAATAACAAAATTCCTCTGAGCTAAAGGAGCATGTTCTAACTCAATGCAAGGAAGCTAACAACCTTGAAAGAAGGTTAGAGGACTTGCTAACTAGAACAACCAATTTGGAGAAGAACATAAATGACCTGATGGAGCTGAAAAACACAGCACAAGAACTTTGTGAAGCATACACAAGTATGAATAGCCAAATTGATCAAACAGAAGAAAGGATATCAGAGATTGAAGATCAACTTAATGAAATAAAGCATGAAGACAAGATTAGAGAAAAAAGAATGAAAAGAAATGAACAAAGCCTCCAAGTAATATGGGACTATGTGAAAAGACCAAACCTGTGTTTGACGGGTGTAACTGAAAGTGACGGAGAGAATGGAAGCAAGTTGGAAAACACTCTTCAGGATATTATCCAAGAGAACTTCCCCAACCTAGTAAGACAGGCCAACATTCAAATTCATGAAATACAGAGAACACCACAAAGATACTCCTTGAGAAGAGCAACCGCAAGACACATAATCGTCAGATTCACCAAGATTAAAACAAAGGAAAAAATGTTAAGGGCAGCCAGAGAGAAAGGTTGGGTTACTCACAAAGGGAAGCCCATCAGACTAACAGTGGATATCTCTGCAGAAACCCTACGAGCCATAAGAGAGTGGGGGCCAATAGTCAACATTCTTAAAGAAATTAATTTTCAACCCAGAATTTCATATCCAATCAAACTAAGCCTCATAAGTGAAGGAAAAATAAAATTCTTTACAGACAAGCAAATGCTGAGAGATTTTGTCAACACCAGGCCTGCCTTACAAGAGCTCCTGAAGAAAGCACTAAATATGGAAAGGAAAAACCAGTACCAGCCACTGCAAAAACATACCAAATTGTAAAGACCATTGACACCATGAAGAAACTGCATCAACTAACAGGCAAAATAACCAGTTAGCATCATAATGGCAGGATCAAATTCAAACATAACAATATTAACCTTAGATGGAAACAGGCTAAATGCCCCAGTTAAAAGACACAGACTGGCAAACTGGATAAAGAGTCAAAACCCATCGGTGTGCTGTATTCAGGAGACCCATCTCATGTGCAAAGACACACCTAGGCTCAAAATAAAGGGATGGAGGAATATTTACCAAGCAAATGGAAAGCAAAAGAAAAGCAGGGGTTGCAATCTTAGTCTCTGATAAAACAGACTTTAAACCAACAAAGATCAAAAGAGACAAAGAAGGGTATTACATAATGGTAAAGGGATCAATGCAACAAGAAGAGCTAACTATCTTAAATATATATGCACCCAATACAGGAACACCCAGATTCATAAAGCAAATTCTTAGAGACCTACAAGGAGACTTAGACCCCCACACAATAATAGTGGGAGACTTTAACACTCCACTGTCAATATTAGACAGATCAATGAGACAGAAAATTAACAAGGATATTCAGGACTTGAACTCAGCTCTGCACCAAGTGGACCTAATAGATATCTACACAACTCTCCACCCCAAATCAACGGAATATACATTCTTCTCAGCACCACATTGCACTAATTCTAAAATTGATCACATAATTAGAAGTAAAACACTCCTTGACAAATGCAAAAGAATGGAAATCATAACAAACAGTCTCTCAGACCACAATGCAATCAAATTAGAACTCAGAAGTAAGAAACTCACTCAAAACCACACAACTACATGGAAACTGAACAACTTGCTCCTGATTGACTACTGGGTAAATAACAAAATTAAAGCAGAAACAAATAAGTTCTTTGAAACCAGTGAGATCAAAGACACATTGTATGAGAATCTCTGGGACACAGCTAAAGCAGTGTTTAGAGGGAAATTTATAGAACTAGATGCCCAGAAGAAGGCAGGAAAGATCTAAATTCAACACCCTAACATCACAGTCAAAAGAAGTAGAGAAGCAAGAGCAAACAAATCAAAAGCCAGCAGACAACAGGAAATAACTAAGATCAGAGCAGAACTGAAGGAGATAGAGACACAAAAAACACTTCAAAAAATCAATCAATCCAGGAGCTGATTTTTTAAAAAGATTAACAAAATAGATAGATGGCTAGCCAGACTAATAAAGAAGAAAAGAGAGAAGAATCAAATAGACACAATAAAAAATGATAAAGGGGATATCAGCACTGATTCCACAGAAATAAAAGCTACCATCAGAGAATACTATAAACACCTCTATGCAAATAAACTAGAAAATCTAGAAGAAATGCATAAATTCCTGGACACATACACCCTCCCAAGACTAAATCAGGAAGAAGTTGAATCCCTGAATAGGCCAATAACAAGTTCTTCCAGACGGATTCACAGCCAAATTATACCAGAGGTACAAAAAGGAGCTGGTACCATTCCTTCTGAAACTATTCCAAACAATAGAAAAAGAGGGACTCCTCCCTAACTCATTTTATGAGGCCAGCATCATCCTGATACCAAAACCTGGCAGAGACACAACAACAACAACAAAAAAAGAAAATTTCAGGCCAATATCCCTGATGAACATCAATGCGAAAATCCTCAATAAAATACTGCACACTGAATCCAGCAGCACATCAAAAAGCTTATCCACCACGATCAAGTCAGTTTGATCCCTGGGATGCAAGGCTGGTTCAACATACACAGATCAATAAATGTAATCCATCACATAAACAGAACCAATGACAAAAACCACATGATTATCTCAATAGATGCAGAAAAGGCCTTCGATAAATTTAATACCCCTTCATGCAAAAACTCTCAATAAACTAGGTATTGATGGAACATTTCTCAAAATAATAAGAACTATTTATGACAAACCCACAGCCAATATCATACTGAATGGGCAAAAGCTGGAAGCATTCTCTTTGAAAACCGGCACAAGACAAGAATGCCCTCTCTCACCACTCTCATTCAACATAGTATTGGAAATTCTGATAAGGGCAATCAGGCAAGAGAAATAAATACAGGTTATTCAAGTAGGAAGAGAGGAAGTCAAATTGTCTCTGCTTGCAGATGACATGATTATATATTTAGAAAGCCCCATTGTCTAAGCCCAAAATCT
This sequence comes from Theropithecus gelada, assembly GCF_003255815.1. Classification (NCBI taxonomy): domain Eukaryota; kingdom Metazoa; phylum Chordata; class Mammalia; order Primates; family Cercopithecidae; genus Theropithecus; species Theropithecus gelada. The sequence continues at coordinate 20,046,556 of NC_037689.1, forward strand.
CCTTAAGCTCATAAGCAACTTCAGCAAAGTCTCAGAATACAAAATCAATATGCAAAAATCACAAGCATTCCTCTACACCAGTAATAGACAAACAGAGAGCCAAATCATGAGTGAATTCCCATTCACAATAGCTACAAAGAGAATAAAATACCTAGGAATAGAACCCACAAGGGATGTGAAGGACCTCTTCAAGGAGAACTACAAACCACTGCTCAAGGAAATAAGAGAGGATCCAAACAAATGGAAAAACATTCCATGCTCATGGATAGGAAGAATCAATATTGTGAAAATGGCCATACACCCAAAGTAATTCATAGATTCAATGCTATCCCCATCAAACTACCATTGACTTTCTTCACAGCATTAGAAAAAACTACTTTAAGTTTCATATGGAACCAAAAAAGAGCCCGTGTAGCCAAGACAATCCTAAGCAAAAAGAACAAAACTGGAGGCATCACACTACCTGACTTCAAACTATACTACAAGACTACAGTAACCAGAACAGCTTGGTACTGGTACCAAAACAGATATATAGACCAATGGAACAGAACAGAGGCCTCAGAAATAATGTGACACATCTACAACCATCTGATCTTTGATAGACCTGACAAAATCAAACAATGGGGAAAAGATTTCCTATTTAATAAATGGTGTTGGGAAAACTGGCTAGCCATATGCAGAAAACTGAAACTGGACCCCTTCCTTACACCTTATAAAAAAATTAACTCAAGACAGATTAAAGACTTAAATGTAAGATCTAAAACCATAAAAACCCTAGAAGAAAACCTAGGCAATACCATGCAGGAAATAGGCATGGGCAAAGGCTTCATGACTTAAACACCAAAAGCCATGGCAACAAAAGCCAAAATTGACAAATGGGATCTAATTAAACTAAAGAGCTTCTGCACAGCAAAAGAAACTATCATCAGAACAAACAGGCAATCTACAGAATGGGAGAAAAGTTTTTCAATCTATCCATCTGACAAAGGGCTAATATCCAGAATCTACAAAGAACTTAAACAAATTTACAAGAAAAAAAAAATCAAAAACTGGGTGAAGGATCTGAACAGATGCTTCTCATAAGAAGACATTTATGTGGCCAATAAACATGAAAAAAGTTCATTAGAGAAATGCAAATCGAAACCACAATGAGATACCATCTCACGCCAGTTAGAATGGCAATCATTAAAAAATCAGGAAACAACAGATGCTGGAGAGGATGTGGAGAAATAGGAATACTTTTACACTGTTGGTGGGAGTGAAAATTGGTTCAACCATTGTGGAAGACAGTGTGGTGATTCCTTAAGGATCTAAAACCAGAAATACCATTTGACCCAGCAATACTGTTACTGGGTATATACTCAAAGGATTATAAATCATTCTACTATAAAGACACATGCACACGTATGTTTATTGCAGCACTGTTCAGAGTAGCAAAGACTTGTAACAAATCCAGATGCCCATCAATGATAGACTGGATAAAGAAAATGTGGCACATAGACACCATGGAATACTATGCAGCCATAAAAAAGAATGAGTTCATGTCCTTTGCAGGAACATGGATGAAACTGGAAACCGTCATTCTCAGCAAACTAACATAGGAACAGAAAACCAAATGCCACATGTTCTCATTCATAAGTGAGAGCTGATCAATGAGAACACATGGACACATGGAGGGGAACATCACACACCAGGGCCTGTCAGGGGGTGGGGGATGAGGGGAGGGATAGCATTAGGAGAAATACCTAATGTCGATGACGGTTTGATGGGTGCAGCAAACCACCATAGCATGTGTATACCTAGGTAACAAACCTGCACGTTCTGCACATGTATCCCAGAACTTAAAGTATAATTTTAAAAAAGAAAGAAAAAAGAAGAAATGCTACTGATTTTTGTAACATCGATTTTGTATCCTGCAACTTTGCTGAAATTGTTTATCAGATACAGGATCTTTTGGGCAGAGACTGTGGGGTTTTCTAGGTGTAGAATCATATTGTCTTCAAACAGAGATAGTTTGACTTTCTCTTTTCCTATTTGGATGCCCTTTATTTCTTTCTTGTGCCTCATTGCCCTGATGAGGACTTCTAATAATATGTTGAATAACACTCATTGTTTACCCCCAAATCATTCTGGAGCAGGTGTTTAAATTTCCATGTAATTGTATGGTTTGTATGATCTCCTTAGTATTGATTTCTATTTTTATTATGCTGTGGTCTAAGAGAGTGGTTGGTAGGATTTTGTTTTTTTTAAATTTGCTGAGAATTCTTTTATGGCTCAGCATGTGGTCAACTTTAGAGTATGTGCCATATGCAGATGAGAAGAATGAATATTCTCTTATTTCTGGATGGAGAGTTCTGTAAATGTCTGTTAGGTCCATTTGGTCAAGTGTCGAGTTCAGTTCCTTAATATCTTTGTTAGTATTCTGCCTCAATGATTTGTCTAACACTGTCAGTGGGGTGTTGAAATCTACCACTATTATTGTGTGCTTATCTAAGTCTCTTTGCAAGTCTCTAAGAATTTGTTTTATGAATCTGGGTGCTCCTGTGGTGAGTGCATATATATTTAGAATAGTTAGGTCTTCTTGTTGAATGGAACCCTTTACCATTATGTAATGCTCTTCTTTGTCTTTTTGATCATTACTGGTTTAAAGTCTGGTTAGTCTGAAATTAGAATAGCAAACCCTGATTTTTTTCTGTTATCTCTTTGCTTGGTAGCTTTTTCTTCATCCCTTTACTTAGAGATTATAGGTGACATTGCATGTGAGATGGTTCTCTTGAAGACAAGATACAGTTGGGTCTTCCTTCCTAATCCAATTTGACATTCTGTGCCTTTTAATTGGGGCATTTTGCCTGTTTACATTGAAAGTTTGTATTGATATGTGTGTGGATTTGATCCTGTCATCATGTTGTTATCTGGTTATTATGCAGACTTAATTGTGTAGTTCTTTTACAGTGTCGATGGTTTACACACTTAAGTGTGTTTTCGTGGTAGCCAGTAATGGCCTTTCATTTCCATATTTAGCACTTTCTTAAGGACTTCTTGTAAGGCAGGTCTAGTGGTAATGAATTACTTTGGAATTTTCTGGTCTGAAAAATGTCTTATTTCTCCTTCTCTTATGAAGCTTAGTTTGGCTAGATAAGAAATTTTTCATCGTAGTTTCTTTTCTTTAAGAATGCTGAACATAGGACCCCAATCTCTTCTGGCTTACAAGGTTTCTACTGAAAGATCTGCTATTAGCCTGATGGAATTCCTTTTGTAGATGACCTGCCCCCTCTCTCTAGTTGCCTTTAGCACTTTTTCTTTTGAGAATCTGATGCCTATGTGTCTTGGAGATGGTCATCTTGTATAATATCTCGCAGCGGTTCTGGTTCTCTGCATTTCCTAAATTTGAATGTTGGCCTCTCTAGCAAGGTTGGAGAAGTTTTCATGGATGATCTCCTTAAATATGTTATCCAAGTTTCTTGCTCTCTCTCATTTTCTTTCAAGGATGCCAATGAGTTGTGAATTTGGTTTCTTTACATAATCCCACATTTTGCGGAGGTTTTGTTCTTTTTTTTATTGTTTTTTATTTATTTTTGGCTGATGGAGTTAGTTCAGAGAACTGGTCTTCAAGCTCTGAGATTCTTTCCTCAGCTTGGCCTATTCTGCTTTTAATACTTGCAATTGTATTATAAAATTCTTGAAGTGAGTTTTTCAATTGTATGATATTAATTTGGTTCTTTCTTAAAATGGCCATTTCATCTTTCAGCTCCTGTATCATTTCACTGTATTCCTTAGATTCCTCGGATTGGGTTTCGACTTTCTCCTAAATCTTGAGAAAAGTTTTTTTTTTAAGAGATGCTTATTTTTTAGGAGATCCACACTTAGAAGTGTAGATCAAGTGGAATAATAGAGAAAGATTAAATAAAAAGACTATCTATACAGTATAGTCATGAGGTAGGAAACTAACAAAGTATGTTGAAGCACCCCAGAGCCATAGGGGTTCCCAATCACAGGTCTTAAGAGACAGGAGGGAGCAGTTACTGGGACCTAAAAAAAAGCCTTGGTTATAGTGATAGACAATTTACTGACAGAAGCTGTGGACTCTAGTGGGAACACACAACCACTGCTCACTCTTGGCCCACCTTCTGATATTCTGTCTGATCCTCCCATTGGCCATACCCAACTAAGAGCAAGAGGGTAAAGGAGTGTGAGGATGCAGTCCAGAAAGGTCAGTTTCCCAAGAAAAAAGCAGGATGGAGAAAGTGATAGGGGCAAAATAAAAGTATTCTGCACCAGGGAAAATGTGAGGATGCCTGTAATAGATGAAGTAATATGGCATATGTTAACAATTGTTAAATCCATATGGAGAATATGCATGTTTGCTATATTATTTTTCCTACTTTTCTGTATATTTGAAATTTTTCATAACAAAAAGTGGAAATAAAGTGAGGGCAAAATAAAACAAAGTCTGAAAGAACATACACTTATGATCTAAACATACACTTATGATCTAAACTGGAAGAATTACTAAAGTATTGACTTCAGAAATGAAACCCAGAAATTCAACCCAGAAGGAAGCTGTAGGAGGTGAAAAGCAATGATGAGTGATGAGCTTGGTAAATAGATGAGTAAATCTAAATGAGCATTAGCTCTTAAAAAATAGCTGGAAATTACAGATCCATGTGTAAAGTGATATTGTAGATGTAGAACAGAAAAGAGGACATCTAAAGTAAACAGAAAAGGAGAGCTGAGGAAGGCTTCTTGAGAAAGGAAGGAATGACAAATTGACCAGTGTTAAAAAGTCTAATAGGATTTATCAAAGAGGAATTAGAGGGAATGACAAATCCAGGTAGAAGGAACAGCATGAGAGACAGCAGAGATGATTCCAAGGATACTTTGCATTTGAGACACTTGAATGGTAAGAGATGCCTTTGGGGGTCTGTTTAAAGTTAGATCTTTAGGGACCTAAGCTAAAGCCTGGGGAACAACTGAATAATTTTATGCAGAGAAATAACCTGATCAGATTTGTATTTTAGAAATGAAACTCAAGCTCACTTTTGGAGGACTGATTTGAGAGTTTAGAGGGGAGGCAGATAGCAGTTCCAGCAATTAAGGCCATCGAAATCGAAGCAATCAAGGTAAGGCAGAATGAATGTCTGAACTAAGGAAGTGACAGTGGTGACGGAGAAGAAGCTAATTCAAGAGATAGTCTAGAAGCCAAATGAATAAGACTTGGTGATTTATAGGGTGTGGGGCAGTCCAGAATGGCTCTCAGCTTTGCCTGGGTTACTGATGTATGTAGGTAAAATCATAGGACTATCAACTTTTTGAAAGAGCAATTTGGGAGGAAAGATGATAGCTCAGTTTTCTTCAAGTCTAAATACTTAGATCTGAAGCTATTAACTAGGAGGTAAAACCACAGACATCAAGTCTAAATTCAGACAAAGTGAAAGTGCAAGGAGAGCCATGAAATCTTGCCTATTTCTTATAGGCCTATTTCTTCCCCTTACGTCTTATTGGCTGGAATGAATTGGGTCACATGACATCCCTAGCATCCCAGGAGGCTGGGAAAATGGAGAAGAAAATTGTCATAATTGACTTAGACAAATCATGGTCTGATGCCCGGGAATGACATAATGCTCCCAAACAAAATTGAATTTCTGTTAGCAAGGAAGAAGGGTGTATGGGTACTAGGCAGACAACTAAGAGTGTTTGACCCATATAATCACACTAACTGGGGCTGGGGTTTGGGAACTCTTGAAGATGAACTGCAGGGGAGGGGAGATAAGCTACCAACAGACACTCTGTTCCGAAGCCTAGAGGTCAGTGCCAGGAGATTCCTAAGACACATCAGATTGAGGGATAGAAGCCAACGGTGATTGAAAATTTCTTACCTCAATAGACTGTTCTGGGACCTAGGACTGTGCTGAATGTGTAGATGACAAGCTTGATGGGCCCAGCTGGAGGGATTCAGGGAGGCAAGGAGTAAATGAAAAAAAAAAATCAAGTCAATATTAGGTTTGCTGTTAGACACAGCTTAAAAATCATTCCTAATTGATGCAGTGTGCTACAGCTTTAGTCTTGTTCTGAATTCCAATGTCAATAACTCATCCTACTGCTAGGTTCTCACCTTCATCCCCACAAGGCCTCTTGGGTCTTCCTTGTTTTTGCTTATCTAGGGCAGGAGTCTAGTCCCCAAGTAGAGCCAGATGCCTGCAGCCCCTCTTTCTGGGAATGAGTTTCATAGATGCTACCTGCTTGCCTTGACTGCCCAGAATTGCTTTCCCAAAGCCCCTCACAGCCCTGCCCGGCTGATCTTCATTATAGGAAAAATTCCTTGAGGAAGAGTACAAATGGTATCTCTCATCCATCTTTCCAACTTCCATGGTGCTTCATACAAAGTTCCCCTCAAAACGTTTTTTAGTGTTCAATTGCATTAACTTGAGGAGGAATATAATTTAGTGGTTAAGAAAGCAGTCTCCAGAGCCAGACATTCTGGGTTCAAATTCCAGCTCTGCCACTCTCAGCTATATGATCTTGGGCAAGCAGTGGTGTTCAACAACACCCTTTGAGGGGGGTAATAATAGTACTAACTTCCTTAAAGATTGCTTTGAAGACAAAATGCGCTTGGATCAATGCTGGCACACAGAGAGCACTAGGTGTTTGTTCTTTTCATTAAAGAAGCAATTGATCATGAGCTGAGGGCATCAAGGCTACTCCTGGAGAAAGAAGACCTTTTTTGGCTTCATTCCCTCCTATCACCCTCTCCTTTATTCATGTCTCCTACTATGGAAACCTTCTTTCTCATTTCTTGTGTCCTTATTGAAGTTTCTCCCACCTACCCCTGTCTTGCAGGCCAGTAACATCTGTTCCAAAATGACTTTCTTGCCCCTGAATCTTCTAAACCTCTTGCTCTCAGCTACTTGTCACAGAAGGAAAAAGTCAAAAAGTCTGGGCCATTATTTTATTCTGCAGTGTTAGTGTCTTACACCAGATTAATATTTCACCCCTCACCCATGCAAGGGTGTTTTTATATCAGTAGAACAGACTTCAACACAATGGGTCAGGGGAGATACTTTTAGAAAGAGAATAATAGATGCCCTTAAATTACCACCTAGGCCACTGTCCACACCAGTTGCAAGCTGGCTGTCATGTATACTATCCATTGTGTGGGAGACAGGGCTGGGGTATGGGTGACAGGGCAGTGCAGGAACTGCTAATGGACCACTTTCCCTCACTGGAACTAAGGATCCCAAGAATTTCTTCTCTCCCTGATCAGCCCTGCATCCCCAGAAATACCTCCATTGGAAGAGCCTCCATTTGCTCCAGTACCAGAGCATGAGGGGATGCCAGTGATTGAATTCAGGTCAAGAGACTAGAAAAAGGAGACTCTGAGATCCCTTCCAGACTGTCTTGAAGTGAGCTGGTACCCCTCTCTTTCATCTCGCATTCTCTCCTTCCTCCCAGGGGAGAGCTAGTTCAAGGAAGTAAATACAAAGGCACACAGAACTTAGAGCAATGCCATACCACTACTAATAGTAAGATACGGTCTTAGTTAGGGCTGCTATAACAAAGTGCCATAGACTAGGTGGCTTGTAAACAACAGAAATTTATTTATCACAGTTCTGGAGGCTTGGAAGTTCAAGATCTGAGTGCTGGCATGGTCTTGTTATGGGGAAGCCCTGCATCTAAGCTGAAGACAGCCAGCCGACTTCTCCTTGTATTCTCACTTGGTGGAAAAAGAATGAGATAGCTTTCTGGTCTCTTTCTTGTAAATAGGGCACTAATCCTATTTATGAGGGCTCCACCTTCATGACCTAATTACCTCCTAGAAGCATTACCTATTAATACCCTCACACTGAGTCTTACAGACTTGTCAAATTAGGACACAAACCAACAGAGAGGTATTTACCTATATACCATGTCTGTCAACTGTCCCTCTGCTCTTAGATCCATCCCTGCTATGCCTTTTATGGCAGATAATTACATATCCCAGACTCCCTTGCCTTTCGGTTTCCAGCTTAGTTTGGCCAATGAGAGGCACTGGTGGAAGATTGGAGAGCAGGAGGAAGAGAAAAGTCAGAACATTTCACTTCCCTCACTCTCAGTTTCCTATGGCATCTCTGGCAGCAAAGGCATTCCAGCTCCCACAAGACAACCTCTCTTTCTGTGGCCACAGCTCTCTGGGGAGCTCTCACCACGGTTTAAGCTCACCCTGGATGGCTCCAGCCCCTAAACCCCATAAAGCCATCCCTGCATCCCTTGAGACTTTAAGGTGGTAGCAGCTTCCCACTGTTGTTAATCTCTGGATTGCCTCATCATTCTCTGTTTGACTTTTTCTCTCTTCCAATTTGTGTGTAACCAATTCCCTGAATTAACTTGAAAGACTTGGAGAAGTTTCTCTTTTCCTGTCTGGATCCTGATTGATGCACATACATTGTACCCATAAAACATACATATATATGTACATATGCTTGGAAAAATACAAACATAACATGACTGCATACCTCTTTGTAGAATCAAAAAGTTAAACATGGAGCTCGTTCATGGCTTTTGCTGTTGGTTTCCCTCTGGGTTTTTTTCAGAAAAGAACCAGCACCTGCAGTGTTGTGGCTTGCCACTAAAAGTGACACTCAGGTCACCCTCTGATCCCACAAGTGAGAACAGTGCCCTGTATAAAAGGCCACAATTAATTTTTATTGCACATACATGTGGAGAGATACCTGCTTGGCCTCCATGTGAGAGCCATAACTCTCTTAAATTGATGTGTCAGTGAACTAAAACTCAGTATTTTTTTTCACACAGTATATTTTACAGTCAGAGGCCCTTCCTTAATCGGAATAAAGCAATTTGGCTCCCTGTCATTGCTCACTGAAAACATATGAGCTGGTTGGCATTTCTAGCAGCCCAGATTTATCAGGGTCTCTGATCTGGTGCACGGGAGGTTCAGGGCTGTGGCATGGACAAAAGTGGATTTTTTATGATAGCATTGTGCTGCATCTCTGCATGGCTAGATTTATCCCTTCATTTCAGAAATATTTCTACTGTCTTTAGTCCAAAATCTACTTCAGTTTGAAAAGATTCCATACAGTTTGCATGAGGGGTTGGGGTCATTCTGTACCTTGCAAGCTTGAATTTCTATTCTATAAAAAAAGTCCCTGAGTTAGAGCTCTGAAATTCTAAGTCTCCTGCATGTCAGCTGTCAGCAGCATTAGAGTGGGCCAAAGACGGGACTTTTGGAGCCTGAGGGCCAAGGTCTCATCCACAAAGTCTTGTAAATCTGTATCAGAACAGAGCCAACATTCACATAAGTGTGACTGTGTCATACCTCCCTAAGTTTACATTCCCCTGCGGGGACCCTTAGTTAATGACTGAAGGGTAAGGGAGAACGAAAACCCTCTCCCTTGCCTGGGATCACCACAGAATATGAGATGATTTACATACCAGAGCTTCCCTGTGGGATCAGGCTGAGGCTGGGACTTTCCTTGACATGAAACCCTTTTTTGGCTTCCTTCCCTTCTCTATCCTGCTTCTCACACTTCCTTACTGTCCTCCTCGGGAAGCATTTCATTACTAAATCACTCAAACCTGAATCTTCATCACAGGTCTGTTTTCTAGGAACTCAATCTAAGACAGTGTGTTGAGTGTGTTGAAAGTTTCTTATTTCAATCACGTATTGGATGCTACAACATTCCTTCCATGTGGTCATCAAGCATCTGCTTACTTACTTCTAGAGAAGGGCTCTCACCACCACCAAGGATAGAAAACCCATGGTGCAGGCAACTCCATACAGCAGAGAATTATTGCACATAAAAGCTGGGAGCAGCCTTGGAGGTCATCGAGACCAGTCTCAATTTTGATATGAGAATGTTGTTGATACCCTTTCCTATGTTCCCTCAGCACACTTGATTTCCTAGAAGTCTCGGACAACCTTTGGCATGTAGACAGCTTCCCACTTCAAGAGTTTGCCCTTCACTTCTGACATCACTCTCCAGAATCATGAGCACAACCCAGAAATGTGGGTAAACTGATGCCCAAGGGGAAATCTTGAATGAGTGGGGAATAAGAGTTGGTGCGCAAATGCCCCAGCCTTCCCATCCTCCAGGGGGCTGATTCAGAGGTGTGATCCACATGTTGTTTCACCTGGCTCCACACAGCATTGAATGTTAATTGCCTTCAGCATAACCGGCTCATTAACACACATTTACTACCTTTCCTCCCCTCTATCACTCTCCTTGTTCCCTTACTTGCAATTCTTGAGACCACCTTGCAAATAAATGACCTATACCCAGTCTTCATCTCAGCATCTGTTTTGAGGGAATTCAAACTAAGACAGGAGCCCAGAGAAGCTAAAGGATTTCTGTTCCTTTTCTCTGGGGAGGCTATTCCTCCCACTAAATGAACTTCTTTTCCGAAGATCCATGGAACTGGCAGAGTCCATTCAATGAGACGTCATAAGCCTCAGCCCCTGAAGCTCCAGGCCAAGGCTCTCGACCCTCGACATGATTCTATGCCATGTGCATTCATTCTGTTGAATAAATCACAGTTAGTTTTGTTTGGTAATGCTTTACTTGAAACTTTCCTTAATATACTATATTTTATAACTCATTTGCATAAACATATAGTATTGTATTTATGTTTATAGCATGCATATTTTCTTAGGACACATTTTCTATACCATAAATTGGATTACTGTGCTTGTTTATGTTACTTGTATTACTAATGAGGGGACGAGTCAGGCCTCCTGATCCTCAAGTCCACACACATTAATCCACTGTGGCCACTGACAGCCCTACTAGGCTCCCCTAAAAGCTCAACAGAGAGACTTCCCAGGCGAGTTCCTCTGCTTAATGACATATGACTTTGACTTTAATCCCCCATGCACCCCTGTGTGGAACCCCTGGATCTAGTGAGCAAGGATGAGTCATGGCAAGCCACAGGATTCCATTGCTCCTCTGGCCTAAGGCCTAGGCTGAAGTATGTCCATGCATCATTTTTTTCTCTTCCCCATCCAGTTCCTGCCAGGGAAGGGCCACTCCTATGACACCAGCCACAGGGAAGAATTCTCAAAAGGTTGCTTTCCAAGGGAAGGTAAAAAACAAAACAAAACAAAACAAAAACCATTATGCACATGCAAAACCCTTTAACCTCCTAGCTAGGCACAGTCAGCGATCACCTACCCACACCTGGGCCCAATAATATCCTTGACCTTGACCCATTTCTACCAGTCCTCATCCTCCCCAGAGCAGAGAGGGAGGAGAGAGAAGCCTTGAGCTCCCCCTAGAGGTTACATGTTTCCACTTACTGTTTCTTTATCAAGTGTTGAGAGTTTGTGAAGAGTAAAGATACTTATCTATTGAAGAACAGACTTATGTAGGGGCCACATATTGATAATACACATTATATGTACCTCATAATTTCATATCTGAGTCCAGCATGATTAAAAACGAAGTATGAGCTATATAATCTGTGCGATGCTTAGAATAACAATTGTCAAGAGTCTCTCGTAAATACTATCACAGTCTCACTCTTGAATAACAAAACTATATTATTATATGTGTGATTATAAATTGGAAATACGTAATATGGGTGACTACTTAATAAAGAACTAAAGAACATTATTGTGAATCTTGTCTCCTGCTACTAGGGATAAATGTAAATTGGGTAAGATCATGATTACTTAGGCACCATTTTGATTTCAAGATGAATGAACACAGACAGATGAGGACTGTAATACTCCCTGTGGCCACCACAAGGCTAACAAAATACCTCTATGCAGGCAATATAGCTACAGAAACAAACCTTGCAAATTTATATTATTTTTTTCTAGGTACCTGGTAAGAATCTTTATGACCACTATGGCCTATAACACTGTCCAATCTGAGTGTAGAAGTCTGAACTTCAAGTTCCAGCTCAACCACTAAATAGCTGATAAACCTCATGAAAGCTGCTTAATGTCTCTGAACCAGAAATTCCTTAATGGTGATGTGAAGCTAATGGTAAGATGCCTGTTGAGTATCACATGCAAGAAGATATAGAACTGGCAATCATGACCCATTCGTGCCCATCAATGAATAGGCCATTTCTACAGAGGGGTGATAATAGGTGTACAGATGTGATGGCTGGTTTAAGGTGTAAGGGAAGGGGTCTGGCCATAGGACATGTTTTCCTTCACTTAGCTTGAGATTTTTTTTTTTTGAGAAAATTATAATATAGGCTTCTGTAGATATATAGATAACAGGCAAATAAGATACATGACTGATAGACAGATGATAGGTAACATTAGAGTGTAAGATCTATATGGACATGAATTTGCTTCTTTTGATCACTGATATAAACATACACTTAACACAGAGCAGTTAATTAACAAGTATTTATTAAATTAATTGATTTGCCATTTCTTATGTACTTGTCTTTCCAGTTCCTACAGTTGGGAAGACAATCCCCAAAAGAGAGCCCTCATGTTTCTTAAAAGAGAAGTGAAGGCAGCCTGTGTAAAACTTGTGCCAGGTGCTGTCTGAACAAGTGTTTGTTTGTGGGCTCAGGGTGGTGCCCAGGTCTTAGAACTGAGAACAAAGAAGAGACCTCAGAGCAGAGAAACTTCAGCAGGCACCCCCCCTTTTTTTTTTTTTTTTTTTTTTTTGCATTACTGGAGTGGAGGATGAGGTTTCAGATACCAGAGCACAGGAATGTCCAGGGTAAGATGGGGACTCAGAATGAGTGAACTTGGTGAAGCTAAGTGGGTCTCCATCAAGTCCATCATCAGTACACACTCTGGGTGCCCTATTATAAGGGTCTTGAGGAAAGAAGTGCCTGGGTCAACCTCCCCCCAAACCAAGTAGATGTTAGAGCCTGCGGATTCTCTACTCAGAAAGAGTCTCCTGAAATCAGGATGATCTACTCAGAAAAACACTGGAGAAAGGGAAGCAGCCTGACACTGTGAAATTTTTACTGCAGATCAACAAGGGGGCTGGAGAAATGGTTCTCATTTCCTGACGCCTGATTGGAGGGGGTTCAATGGTCATGGGAGGAGAGGAAGTAGAGACAGCAGGTGTAGACAAAAGCAGTTTTACTATAAAGATGAGGAGGAGAATGGATGGTCGCTAGAGAGATGTGTGCACCAGGGAGGTTTCTAAAGTATTTTTTAATGGCAGGTATTATAGCATGTTTTTATGCTGATGGAAATGATCCAGTGGAGAGAGAAAAATGGAAGAAGCAGGAGAGAGAAGAGAAAATTGCAAGACCAACGCCTTGAATAAGCAATAGAGGATGGGATCCAATTCACACCTAGTGGGGCTAACATGGCATAAAATAACATAAAGTTCATCCGTTTTATTAGGAGGTAAAGCAGAGTTTGTGAGTATAGATTTGGGTAGGTAGGCAGATGGTGTGGTGGAAAGGAAGAAAGTTCTCTGCTTCCATCTTAGTGAAGTAAGGAAGAAAGTCATCAGCTGAGAAGAAGGAAGGGGGAGGAATTGTTGGAGGTTTGAGTAAAGGTGAAAAAGTATGAAATAGTCATCTCAGAGAATGAGGAGAGAGAATTGACTGGGGAAATGTGGTAAGATTGCTTGGCTGCACTGAGGTCCCACTTGAGGTCTGCCACCATAAATTTCAAGTGAGACCGGTCAGCAATGGTTGAGTGTTTTTCGCCAGCCACATTTAGCTGCTTAGGAGCTGGGTTTAAAGAGGTGGCAGGCTAGAATTAAGCAAGGCTGAGCTTGCTTATCAAGGGCAAGCAAAATAATGGAGTTGAGAGAATGTACAAGGAATTGACAGTATGTGCAAGAAGTGGTTATGGGAATGGGCTGTGGACTCTAAGGTGAAATAGGAGAAGAGGGAGAGAGTAAATGAGGTGAGATGTAGTGAAAAGTTGGTGCAATGGCAGGACTGGGGACCTAAAGGGGCCCAAGATTGATTAGCTTCAGAACACTAGAGAAAGAGAGCTGGGATGATATGAGGTGGGGATATGGGAAGTTGGAAACTAAGGCTTGGGAATGGAACAGTTTTGTTAATGCTACCTTGGCAATGGGTAGCTGAGATGGAGGTGATAAAGACCACAGAAAGTGAGGATGTCAAGGCAATGAGAGGTCACAATGTTGGAAGATCTCTCTAGGTGTTTGTTGAAATGGCAGAGTTAAGAAATTTGTAGTGGTGTAGAGAAAGACAGTGTTCCTGGTGATAAAATCTTCAGTGAAAAGTGGCTGTGGTGTGTGTCTGACAGAAGATGATTGCAACAGAGAGACTGTGGCAGCCACCAGAATGCCCTTCTCAGACTTCTTACTGGCAGGAGTGTAACTGAGCTGTGGCTGCACTCTGAAATCCATTACCATATTGAAGCCACACCCTCCACCAGCTGCTGTCAGCCATGAGTGAGCACGGCAGGGACATTAAGGCAGACGCCTCAATGGGAGATGCAGGATTCCTCTGATCTGCCCCTTTGGCCCAAGGACTCATTAGCTTTGCCAAAACTTTCTTAGACATGCACTGAAGTCAGACTTTCCCAATTACCCTTCCTTCTACAGAATTAGACCTGCATCATGTGTGAAGGCTCTCTCTGCTTCCTCCAGTTCCCTTTCCATTTTTCCCCTCACAGGTAGTTTCTCCAGTAAATCTCTTGTCTTGGTGTCAACTTTTCAGATGACCCGAGCTAGCAGAGAGAGGATATGGGGAGTGTATTGGTCCATTTTGTGTTGCCATAAAGGAATACCTGATACTGGATAATTCATAGAGAAAAGAGATGTATTTGGCTCACGGTTCTGCAGGCTGTATAAGCATGGTGCCAGCATCTTCTTGGCTTCTGGCGAGGCTTCAGGGAGAGTACAATCACGTCAGAAGGTGATGGGGAGCCAGCATATCACATGGTGAGAAGAAGCTAGAGAGAGAGAGAAAAGGTGAGGTGCTGGGCTCTTTTAAACAATCAGATCTCACATGAACTCATATAGAGAGAACTCACTCATTATTGTGATGACAGCACCAAATCATTCATGAGAGATCCACCCTCATGACTCAAACGGCTCCCACTAGGTCCACCTCCAATGTGACATTGGAGGTCACACTTCAACATCCAAACCATATCACAGAATGTGGTCTATAAGAATTGCTGCCAGGGATCTCGGTGCTTTAGGGATAAAGGAGGGACAAAATAATCTGCAAGTAAAATCTTCATCCCTTCTCCAGGCCCAGGATTCATGGGGTTTGGGTGTGACAGGGTGGTAAGAAAATACCACTTCTTGTAAGGGCTGAAAGGGAGGTAGTGTCTCTAGGATTCAGACAGAATTCAGGTAGGCAAAAAGTGAAATGTACATTCTGCCAATCCCTGACCCAACCACCTAGCCTGATGATACCAACGTGCCCTGATAAGGTTCTGTAACCCTAGCCCAGACTTATGACCTATGCAACAGAAGTAGTTGGACAGCATGATTCCCAGACGGTCACCATACATGCACAGTAAACTATCCCTCCTCCCCTGGGCTCATCTGTCTAACAAGCCCAGCCATCACCAGCCTAAGAGATTTTGCTTTTCTAATATGGGATGGAAACACTCAGTCTTTTGGCTTTAAAAGACCTGCCCTATTTCTCTTTCCTTGTATCTTGTTTCCCACAGCCTAGACTCCGTGCTGGATCCCATTACCCCTTAGCAATGAAACTTCTTCACAGAGAGCTCAACGTTTGATCTTTATTTTATTTTCCTTTAAGTTTAGTGAAGAGCTTGAGAATATAAGTTATTATGTGGATAAAGATCACATGTTCCAGAGGGCAGAGTTGAAGTGTCCAGGTGGCTGGGGGAGGCGTGGGGGGAGGTATGGGTTGGAATTGGGAGCCCAAGTCAGCTTGGGGAACATTCAGAGCCATTTGAGAAGAGGGGTCTTAGAGAAGCCTGAAGGGATAAGACAGTTGGTAGTGGCCAAGATAAATCAGGATGTGAGGCATGATGGGACAAGCCCACTTGGTCTCTTGGGAAGGAGTAGATGATCAGTAGTTGCAATAGTGGGTCCGTTCTTGGGACCCATATGGGTGTGTGATAGAAGGGCAAGGGGTAAGAATTCCAGGAGCCCACAGAACTCTGGGAGCCCCTCTTCAGGTCTACTTTGGGTCTCGTCAAGGCCAATGGAGGGGAAGCCCTGCCAAGAACATGCTGAACACTGCAGGCCTTGCCTATACAGTGTTCAACAAACATTCGTTAAAGATCTACTATGTCACAGACTAAACTAGGTGCTAGGGACGTATCAGTGAATAAGACACCATCTCAACCTTCAAGGACATTAAAAAGCAAAGAGAGCAACACACACACACAAATACACTATAATAATAAAGTACATTATTGTAATAATCTTCTTGTGTGGCATTAATGAACACATGCACGGGGGCTCTTAATCTTGAAACCTCCGATCTGACCCCTCCCCCACCAGGCCCTGTAGAGACTGAAGTAATATGTACAATGCCAGTCCCCATGGCTATGCCAACATCACTTGAAGCCAGCCATCCCTGTCACCTTTTCTCCCAAATATGAAGACATCACCTGCCATTCACTGCTGTACTTTCTGAGGCCCATGTCCTGCAGGCCTGGATCCTCTCCTGTTGCCTGCTCCTTGTGCCTATGAATATTGCTGCCAACAATTCCTCCCATCCTATACACAAATGACTGCTGTGATCTGAATGTTTATGTCTTCCAAAAGTCACACATTGACACCTAACCCCTAGGGTGATGGTATTAAGAGGTAGGGTCTTTAGTAGGTGATGAAGTCATGAGGTAGGAGCCCTTATGAATGGGATTAGTGCTCTTATAAGAGGCCCCAGGGAGTTCATTCTCCCCTTCCATCATATGAGGATGCAGCAATAAGGCACCATCTGTGAGATATGGGCCCTTGACAGATGCTGAATCTGCCTGAACTTTGAACTTGGACTTCCCAACCTCCAGAACTGTGAGAAATAATGTCTGTTGTTTATAAGCCACTCAGTTTATGATATTTTGTTATAGCAGCCTGAACATACTTAGACAATGATATTCTTCTCATTAAGAGAGAGTCTGTGTCCCCTCCCCTTGAATCCAGACTGGCCTGTGACTTGCTTTGGCCACCAGAATGCAGAGGAAGTAACACCATGCTACCTCCAAGTCTAGGCCTTAAGAGACCTGGCAGCTTCTGCTGTTACTCTCGTGCTGCATCCCCTGTTTTTTGAGACATGGTCTCATTCTGTCACCCAAGGTGGAGTGCAGTGGCGCAATAACAGCTCACTGCAGCCTCGACCTTCTGAGCTCAAATGATACTCCCACCTCAGCCTCCTCTCAAGTAGCTGGAATTACATGCATGCACCACCACATCCAGCTAATTATTATTATTATTTATTGTAGATACAGGGTCTCACTATGTTATCCAGGCTGGTCTTGAACATCTGGGCTCAAGCATTCCTTCCACCTGGGCCTCCCAAAGTGCTGGGATTATAGGTACGAGTTGCTACTTTGACTCACTATGTAAAGAAGTCCAGGCCAACCACTTAGAAAGAGAGGCTAAAAAAGGGGACCAAGTGGAGGAGGATTGACATGCCCAAGGATCCAGACACATGAGTGAGGCCATCTTGAACTTTCCAGCCTACCATCAGGTGATGCACCCACATGAGTGACCTAGCCAATCGCATGTGGAGTAGAGATAAGCCATCCCTCCCAACTCTTACATGCAGGTAAACCCAGTCAGGGTTCCATTCTCCCTCCTGCCTGTTTGTTAGTGTAGTGGCCTCATGCTCATTATTCAGGAGTGATGAAAACTAACTATTCATAGGCCTCATTTCCTCTTCTTTCTGGGCACACAATTATATTTCTCAGGCTCTCTTGCAGTTAGGTGAAGCCATATGACTAAATGCTAGGCAGTGGACCAGTAGGGAAGTGATGCATGTCACTTTCAGGCCTGGCCCCTAAAGACAAGGACTCTCTCAGCTGTTTCCCCTAATCCTAGCTTGGTGTAGATGAGTGACTTTGGAAGACATGTGCCAAAAATGGTGGAGCCATATAGAGCCTGTTTCTCTGAATTAATTTAGAGGGAAACCTCTCATGAATCAGAGATACCTGTTTTGGGATGTCAAGTGAGCCAGAAATAATCTACCATGTTTGAGTAGTACACATGTTGAGGTTTGTTTCTTACAACAGTTAGCATAATCTCCATCAACAAATCAGATATTTCTGACATAAACAAGGCATTTTTAGGACCCTTACATTTGGAACTGAAAGATCGAAAGAATTATTGGATAATAACTCTCTATGTACAATATGGAAAAAATTTAAACTGAAATAACTAAGCAGTTAAATTAAGTAAACTCATTTGGTCTGGACAGCGCTGGCCCAGAGTAGCCTTAAATACCATCCTCCTCCTCCTTTTCTAGTTTCCCCTAACTGTCAGATCCACCAGCAGACAAAAGCCAGCCCAGGTCTGCAAAGGCCCTGACAGCTTCAGAAAATATGTCCTTCAATCCAGTGAGTCTTGGCATTCAGTCATCCTGAGGGTCCAGCCATCCCCTCCTTGACTTATCTTTAATGCTGATTAGAGCTGGTGGCCAGATTAGCTCGCAAAGCCTCTGGGTCATTGTGTTGACTCCTCTTCCTCCAGGCACTTGAATCAGCCAGCAGAATTGGAATCCTTCCCAGGACCCCATATTTATTTTTGGTTAGTTGTTTTCTTATTTCCTCTCCCCTTACCCACTCCAAAACTCTATACTAAACCCAAGGTTGTCTGTTTGGGACTGTAATATCCTGTCTGCCTTTAGCTAGTCCCTGTCCTTTCCCAGGAATGGGATCTGTCTTTGTGTCCCCAGCTCAATGGTTGGGGTCTTCACTAATGACAGATGTTCAGGAAACATCTTCTTCCAACCTCCAATGATTTAACCAACTTCTGCATTTGAGACGCATATGAAAAATTCTTGAAGTAAGACAAGGCTGCAGCAACTAGTGGACACTACCTGCGTGTTCTGAATGGCTTTTCCAGGGCAGCTGGTTATTTCCTCAAGTATACATTTCACCACTTTCTGTGGACATTGTGCTGCAGAGTGACTCATGACTGCACACTTGCATCTGCACAAGTCCTGCCACTGTGCTAGTGTCTGAGTCTCTTTCTGCTGTTTCCAGCCTTGCCCCAGGCTTTCCACATTGTCCTTAATCATTCCCATCAATTCATCTGGCAGTCATCCCACGCAGTGTCTTTATTTTGTTATGTCTTGCGATAGTCACTACTGGTGTCTCTATTCACATCCCCTCCCCAAACTCACCAATAAGGTTCCCTGTGGACCTTCTTGTCAGTTCCCATGTGCATGCACTATGACCCCAACTGCTTCCCACCTCAAGCATCTGTGTCTCTCTTCTTCTCTCTCTCAGGGATTTCACTAGCACCAAAGGAGCCCAAGCAAAGACAGCTCAGAGGAATGGGGATTTCTTATTTCCGTGGGGTAACTGTTAAGCAATGGGGAATCAGAGTCAGTAGACTACATACTCCAGGAGCTTCCTCAGTAGGCTGATTCTAATGGGTAATGTACTGGATTTAATGATGGCCCCCCAAAAGACATGTCCACCTGGAGCCCATAAATGCAAACTTATTTAGTAAAAGGGTCTTTGCAGTTGTAATTAAGTTATGGATCTTGAGATTAGATCATCTTGGATTAGGGTGGGCCTTAAATAGCATACCAAGTGTCTTTACAAGAGAAAAGAAGGAGAGAAGACACAGAAAAGAAGGCTATGTGGTGAAGACTGAAGTGATGCAGCTACAAGCCAGGGAATGCCAAGGGATACTGGCAACCACCAGAAGCTTCTGGAGGGAGTCTCGGAATGAAAGAGCCAACTCTGCCAACAACTTGATTTCAGACTTCTGGCCTCAAGAACTGGGAGAGAATAAATCTCTGTTGTTCTCACCTGTCAAGTTTGTGGTTATTTCTTATGGCAGCCCTGGTGAACAAATCCATATATTCTACACTGTTTCTCAGGGGGTTCCTAGAAGTTTGAGCCCCAGTTGCTCACAGGGATCTTTCACCTGGTCTCTTCTTCCTGGCTTACTTTTCCCACTCCCTCACTTGAGTTACATGGGATCTGCATCCTCATTTTAAGGTCTGCTTTTGGGAGAACCAAAAATAAGACATGTGTATAGTAGGGAATGCTTCTGTCAGTAACTCAAGACCTGACCATTAATAGGATTTGCCGCCCTCTCTAAAAACCCGTAGCTGCTCTATCATTGGGTTAACTCACTTTGCCCTTCTTCTCCTTTCTCCTCCTCTGCTTCTTCTTTTCCTTCTTCTTTCATGTATGTTTGGTTTCTTTCAATCAGTCATTTTTGTTTCATTCACTCCTGCTATATGGCTGGAGAAAGGACTCATCTATCCTTTAGAAAACCAAAAGTTGGGACAGAAAAGGTTTGGCTTCCAGAAATTTTCTGAAAAATGCCACTTCCTCAGGAAACAATGAAATAAACAATCTTACCTATTTTCTATGGTACTTACAGTTCCTTTACCCCAAAGCACCTCAAAGCTATAATGGTTCAAAAGCAATTCATGATCTCAGCACTTCAGGCTTTTAAGCTTGAACTGCTTATTCCACCAAGGTCATACTGGGACCTCCCCAAACCATGTATCCTTCCCTCCGGGTCTATTTGACCTTTGGATTCCAGCCATGTCCACCATTGGCCCAGCCTGCTACTGACAGGGTCATGAGTGGGACAAATGTGTTTGTTCCTCTTCATGCATCTGAAACTGTCTTTGAGCACATTCTAAAGCAGTAGAATTTGGGTTTTAGTTGCTGACCTTTATTATTTGAGCTGCCTGCTCTTCTCTGTCAGAACTCATTGTAGATATTTAAAGTGAACTGTTAGTTTCACATAAAAGTGCAGGAAAGTTTACAGTTGGAGAGTAGTCCAAAGTCTATTCATTTATCACCTGCCATCTATTTTCTAGTTCAGGTGAGAAAGATGTATTTGCCCTGCTTTTATTTTGATTTGTTTCCATTCTAATTCAAAAGTTTCAAGTAACCCATCTACTCTGATGTCATTTTGCTTTCCCACGTGTAGAATCTTTGATTTTTGGATGGAGTAGAAAAAGACCTGGGTGAAAATCTAAAGGGAGCTTCTACTTGGGTGCTTAAAAGTTAAAGTTAGAAGGGCTCTCGAAGATAACCTAATCCAATCACCTTCTTAAAAAAAAAAAAAAAAAAAAAAAAGATGGGATCTCGCTATTTGACCAGGCTGGTCTCAAACTCCTGGTCTCAGGTGATCCTCCTGCCTCAGCTTCCCAAGTAGCTGGGACTATAGGTGTGAGCCACCATGTCCAGCCCAAACACCTTCTTTTACAGGAAAACTGAGACTCAGAGGAGGTGAAATTGCTTCCCCTAGGTCAAATGGCTAACCGTAGAAAGAGTTGCAGAACTCGGGGAGACATGCAACCCTATAGGCCACAGTGCTTTCATGACCAAGTAAGTTGGGGGCTGAAAACCAATGCTCTCCCAGTATCTCCAACTGACCAGGCTAAGGTTACTGTCTGTTGCCTACATCAGCCTTATTACTTTCTCTTCCAACTGTGCTTTAAACATCTCTTCTTGTCTTCTCATCTCTTAACGGAGTTGCTATTAAATTCAATAGGGGGCTTACTTTCTTTTGTCTGCAAGTTTCCTCTGTAAAACATGAAGCAGTCAATATTTTTTTTTCAAATCCAGCTTAGATAAACCTACCATTAACCGAACATTTTTCCTTAGAATTGCCCCGGAATGCTTTCACTATTTTTTGCCCAGTGTGGGGACAATGACTCACACTGGATATTCCATCACCAATGCCTCTGTTCACACTGAGGCCAGAGCAGAGGTTTTCTTCCAGCCTAAAATAGGGAGGTACCATCCATTTGTTAAAATGAAATAAATGTTCTCTGTAGCTTGGGCTCCTGGGCAGTAGACAAGCCAAATAAATGCGGAATTGCTCTTTTTTTCCTCCAATTCTATGGTTTCAGACAGAATACAATATCTATCCATTGTCTAACACAGCCCATTAGCCACCTGGCTGACAGAAAATAATCTTAAATGGACACTTTGAAGATGGGTCAGCCCACGGCTTTTTTCTCATAGGTTTCAATCTTAATAGAAAACTATAGTTAGCACTTACAGAACCTTGTCAGTCAAAAGTCAGGGACTGTGCTGTGTCACAATCTCTTTTTGCTAAGAGGAAAAGTAGCACTTGGATATTGCTATTTGTATTATAATTATTAATATTGTTTTTGAGAACACAGTAATATGCCAATTTAATTCTTTTAGTATTAACTCATTTTAAAAATTAAAAGCCTATAAAAATTACCAGTGGTACAACCTTTCAGATTCACTTCTCTCATCCATAAAAAGCGGACAATAATAGCCATCTGGCAGAGTTGTGAGGGTTAAACAAGAAAGAATCCATAAAATAATTACCTGATACAAAATCAGTGTTTCTTAAGGGTAAAACCTTTTTTTCCTCTTAGCCATATAATCTTTCTGAAGGTCAAGTTTGCCCTCTTCCCACAAAGCTAAAGGATGCCCCGTAGATAACCAGAACAGGCAACCTAGTGCTTTTCTCATGACAGGATGACAGTAAATTTTGTTGAAAAAAAAATGGAAATGAAGCTTGATGTGACATCCTTCCCTATGACTGAGCTATAGAACTCTGTCTCTATTGAAGGTCATTGGCCCACACAGAAAAATCAATCAAAGGCTCTGACCTGCAATGTAAATTAGCATTCTTTTAGAGAAAACCACAGGAAAGGTTGAACTCACATCATTTCAAAAATCAAGAAAAGGTAGTCCTGCTCCCAGTATGGCTGAATAAGCTCCTAAGCTCCTACTCAACTAACTCTGCCACAGTTATCAACTACATGGTCTGAACAAAATACAAAAAGAAAATAACTACTTGAAGGCCCTGGAAGGCAGCAAAAATATGCAGATCCTGCTGTGGAGTCAACCTAGGGAAGCAGGGGAAAAAATTGGATGAGCTTCTGATTTTTACAGCTTTTAGTCTGAGATTAGACAATAGTAGCGTTTAGTCTGAGATTAGACAACAGATGATGCTGCAAGGGGCTGCTGAAACTCCCATAGAAAATCCAATCTTCCCAACATGAAGGTTCAGGGCAACCTGAACCCATAGTCATTGGAAAATGAGGCAAAAATCCTAGAAAGTAGTGGGCTAGAGAAGAGAGTCTAAATTCAGTGTATATACTTTGCCCAAATCTCCATCTGATCCCTGAATCGCATGTACACGGAAGACTCAAAGTATCCCAGGTAGGGACAAAAGAATTACACTGAAATTTGAGTTAGCACCTAAAAAACAGACTTTGCAGTTTGAGTCCAACCAATTTAATTGTCTTCTTAAAAAGGGAAATAATCTTCAGAGGAATATAACAGAGACCAGAGTCCCCATAACATTCACAATGTCCGGGATACAATCCAAAATTACTCATTATATGAAGATGCAGAAAAATGTGAATTACTCTTAAAAGAAAAGATAATCAATGAATTATATCCCCAAGATAACCCAGATGTTGAAATTAACAAACAAGAATTTTAAAGTAGTTACTATTATAAATATGCTAAATGACTTAAAGAAAAATATGCTTGTGATAAATGAAAAGATAGAAAATTGTCACATAAACTATAAAAATAAATAAAAATATTACATTAAAATGTGTAATATCTGAAATGAAAGTTAAGAAAAAGAAACAAAGCTTCATTGAACAACTCTTTACAAATATATTTGCTTTATATTATGTTACTTAAGGAGAAGGTAGAGTGAGAAAACAGAGACAGAAGAGGCAGAGAGGGAGGGGGTGCTAAAAGGAGAACTGGAGAAAAAAGTAGGAAAAGAGTTTTGACCAAGGCAGTTTCCAGAAAAAGGAAGATACAGAAAATGTGGAGAGAAGGAATACATTGCAGCTGAGGGAACAAAATACAGGAAGAGAGACTGGAGAAGAAAAGTTCATAAAATCTTAAGGCTTATAAACTACTCTTGCTTAAGTCACTGTTCATTTGGCATGAACTGGAGAGGTTTATGAAAGGCCTGAATATATGGCTTCTAATCACCTTTAAAATGGCCTTTTAAAATGTCAGTTATTGCTTAATAAATTGTTAATCAAACTTAAAGAGATGCCGCTCTTAATTATTTCCTTGGCTTCAATGGTGGAACCTTACGTCACAGTCACCTGAACAGAGGTTAGATTCTTCATCTTCACACCACACAAACCCCAGAGCATTTGGGTCACATCTATCACCTGTGACAACTGTCTGACTGAGGAAATTCCAACAAGATGGGTCCTCAGAAATGACTTCCTCTCACTACCATGAGTAGGGTTGGCAAGGGGTTGCATATCTAAGGGTTGTTAGGGTAGATGAGAGCCTGAGAGGAAAGCACTATCTAATCTAAAATCAACTGAGATCTTGCATATTTTCTGTCCTCCAGTTCCCTTGGCACAAAACTGGCTGCCAACTAAGCCTGTCAGGGGCGATTTACAGTTTAATAGAGGATTCTGGTTAATAGACAAACCCTTAAATATTTAATGATATGATTTTGTAATGGTAGAATTTCAGAAAAAAAGATAGTTTTGATTGGGAGATAAAGACTTCTCAGACAGCATAGCCCCTGTCTCCTGGGGCTGGAAGACCAAGCTAGAAAATGACCAAATGACCCCAAACCATTGATAAACCACTGTCCAGCTGTGGGCTCTTAGTTCACATGCAATGAGAACCAACTGAGCAATTTCTAACTCTTCTATCCTAGTGTCAGTTTTCAGATTCAGAATCACACATCAGATTGACATTGCTGTATTCTTTCTTTTCCATTCGATTAAGCTTTCAATCCTCACCAAATATGACTATTTTCATGCTTATATCCTTATATGGCAATAATGGTCTTTCTTCCTAAATTGGATGTGTTATTTCTGTAAAATGTTTTTGATCACAAGCCATTCCTTATTTGCTTTGAGAAGTGATAAGAATTAGTTCGTAATACCACTGATGAGGGAAAACGTTAATGGGAATTTTAGCATCAGACAACATCAGCGAAAATAAAAGGAACTTGCTAGCCTACATTTATTCGCTAAACTGCATTTTCTTAGAGCCGTGAATTCAGGAAAGGTTGCATGATAAAGAGAGAATACAATAACAGTTGGCCTTGATATAAAAGCTCTTTGTGTACAAAGCAGATGCAGATCTGTAAACAATGCGAGCTTCTTTCAATAGATGTCCTAAATGAATTTAGGCTGTGCTTTGCTTTGCTTTGTTTTTCAACAGAAGCAGTTTTAGCATTTTGAGGAAATTCATTACTTTCATCAATAAGAATAGACTGAGTTATGGGGTACATGAAATTCTGCTAAATACTCAAGATATTGAGCTTTTGTGGAAAAAAAGGAATATTAAGAATTTCTCTTATTGGGTCAATCAGTCAAAAACATTTTAATGACAACTTAACTCACTATATTTCAAGCTGTGTGAATATATATATATATATATACACACACACACATATACGCATACACACACACACAGTATGACCTCTATTGTCAGACAAGCTGTTCCAAAGCTCTACTTTGTTGTCAAAGTGGATACAGGAGCAAGTTTTGATTGTGGAGTTGGCTCCACTCTTTCTTCTAGGACCTGTCTGAGCAATTTCTCATCCACTTTTTAAAAATAGCTTTATTAAGATATAATTTACACACTATTATGTATTTACAATTGTGTAACTACCACCATTATCTAATTTTAGAACATTTTCATCACACCAGAAAGAAGTCCCATACCCAATAGCAACTGCTCCCCATTCTCCCTTCCTTTCAACCCCTGGAGAACACTACTGTGCTTTCTGTTTCTATAGATTTGTCTATTCCAGCTATTTCCCATAAATGGAATTATATAAGTGTAGCTTTCTGTGTTTGGCTTCTTTCATTTAACATAACGTTTTCAAGGTTCACCCATGTGGTAGCAGGTATCAGTACTTCATTCCTTTTTATGACTGAATAATATTCCATTGTATGAATGTACCACATTTAATTTATCCATTAATCAGCTGATGGACATTTGAGTTGTTTACACCTTTTGGCTACTATGAATAATGATGCTATGAACATTTGAGTACAAGTTTTTGCGTGAATATGTGTTTTTATGTCTCTTGGATAGGCACATAGGAGTGGAATTACTGGGTCATATCGTAATTTCATATTGAACATTTTAAGGAACTTCCAAACTGTTTTTCCAAAGTAACACCATCTTAACTTCCCATCAGCACTATATGAGGGTTCCAGTGTCTCCACAACCTCACTAACTTTGTTATTATCTTTGATTAGTACCATGCTAGTGGATGTGACATGGTATCTCATTGTGGTCCCCCTCCACTGTTAAGTGTCATTACTATAAATATTCCTGGGCCCTCAGTTCCCAAAGGGCTTTTACCTTCACTGTGTCCCTGAGTACACATCTCCCCTTGTATCTGGTAGCAAATCTGATGAAGAAATAATCATTTGTTCATTCATGTGCTAGACACTGGAGATAAAACAAGAGACACACAGTCCCAGTCCTCATAAAGCTCCCAGTCAACAGAACAGATGGATATTTATACAAGGGATACATTATAATATGGAGAATATCTGGAGGAAAAAGCCAGAATCCCTATCGTGCACCAATAGAGGATGGCAGGAATGAGGATAGAGTGATAAAATGAGTGGGAAGATCATAAAAGGCCCTATGAGTCAGGTTAAGAAGTTTGGACTTTAAGAACATGTGTAAAAATAAAAATTCATCTAGAGAGAGAAATTGCTTGATCAGATTTGAGATTTTAGACAGCTACTCTGATGGAAGCAGAAATCTAGAGGATAGAGAACCACATAATGGCAAGGGTGACCAGCCCTATGGTAACTTAGCTCCTACAGCAGAAGGCATCCTTCCAGTCTCTGGGTGGACCCTTGCAAAACTGATCCTGTGTTCTTGGCCTCATGACTGTACTCCTAATTTTCACACAAATCCTATCAATAACCTGTTCCCCTTTACTCAAGGCAGTGGTTCTTAAAATGTGGTTCCTGGACCAGCATCATCAGTATCGTCTGGGAACTTGTCGGAAGTACAAATTCTTGGGCTTTACTCCAGATCTACTGTGTCAGAAATTCTGTGGGTGGGCTCAGCAATCCATACTTCAACAAACGCTTCAAGGGAATTCTCATATACATTCAAGTTTGAGAACCATTAAAATAACTTGAATGGGATTCCATTTTTTTTGCAAATATTTTACTATTATAGGACAGAGCAGTTCCATACAAGGAAATGATACAAGGTGATACATATTTAGTTGTCTAATGGCTTAGATTAGGGATCTGCAAACTATGGCCCATAGGCCAAATCCTATCAGCCCCCTATTTTTGCAAATAAAGTTTTATTGGAACATAACCATGTCCATTTGTTTAAATATTGTCTCTGGCTGCTTTTGCATCCCAATAACAGAGTTTAGTAGTGATAACAGAGACTATATAACCCACAAAGTGGAAAATATTTACTACCTGAACATTTACAGAAAAAGTTTGCTAACCCCTGGTCTAGACTAGTTGCATGATACAGGAACATTCTAATGAGGGAGATGTCAGAGAGTCCAAGTAATAAAATAAAATACAAACACATGTGATAATAAAATCCAGTATCTCCAAGTATGACACTAGAAGGCACATTGCTTGGTGAACAGAAGCAGTTAGACCATATTAAACTTCACAAAGACCTCAATGAAGTCAAGACCAGGGAATCTCAAACTTAAGGGGACCTACTAAAATGCACATTACAACTCCCTTTCCATTATGATTCAGAGGGTGTGAATCTGAGGCTAAACTTAGGAATGTATATGTTTACCCAGTGCCCCAGAATAATCTGACACAGGTGGTTCCTGACTACTCCTATATGAGCACTGGGCTGCAGGCTGGTCAAAGGGCTGTAAACAGAGTACCGTGAAGCTGCACAGTCTTGCCCACAAAGCATGCATTGCTTTCTGAAGCTCATTTGTCTTTTCCCATCAATGTAGGACCCAGGAAAAAGAAGAAATTCTTCTTTGATTTCTGTTTTATTTGATTTCTTGCTTTTTTCTGACCTTTAAAACCCACCTCCCAGCATAATACTTTAGATGTCGGATACTGCCAAGCCTAAGGCAAAAAAGAGGCTAAGCTTTCTCTTACATGCCTGAGGCTCCTTCTTGAGTTCTGGGTCCCTATCTAAGGACTCACCCTTCTGGGAATGACCTTGGGTTTCAGAAAAGATCGTCTTTCTTGCCCATGAAGATGTCTTACTTTGCTGATCTCAAATGATGAGCCTTAACAGAATACAACATAATTACCGAAACATTCACTCAAAGGAAACTGACACACAGCATAAGAGTCATCTGCTTATGAGGTCATGGCATCTGGACACTATTATCAGAGAGTTGATGGGATGTGACACACAGCCAACTTCTACTACAGGACAGCCAGATGACTTAGCATGGTCTCCTTTGTGACTGATATGTCCACACTCTTCAGATCTAGCATTGTAATTCTCTCTACTTGTCTGTGTGTCTCACTAGACTGTAAGTTTCTTGAGGCCAACTGTGTCACCTTTATCTTTGTATCCCCAGCACAGCATTTATCTTATAGCAGCCTTTCAACAAATATTTAATAAATGAACAAGTAACTGCATGGATGGTTTAGTGAGTCATGTTAATCTGTTAAGCCCAAGGGTGAATATGATGGTGTTTTCTTTCTCCTGTTTAAAAATCCCATTGCATTAACTAAAGCATTCCAGCAGTATAAATAAATTTGTAAAGGTGATTGTTACATCAGAGTTTTCATGTAATTTTTTTTTTTGTAGTAAGCAAGTGTTAGAAAAACCAAAAGCAGTATAGACTTTTAAATCCAAATTCAAGCCTGGCCTATCGAAGGCATCTATTTCATGTCCTAAATCTGGTGACCGCAAAGTGTTGTTCTAATACCTTCAGCCAAAGATAAATAAAGGGTGAAATATTTCAATTGACAACTTAGCTACATTCTAGTTGGCCTCATCAACTTAGAATTTGGTTCATTTATCAAGTTTTCTCATTTGAAGTTTGCTGCATGATTTCCCTTTTCTGAATGAATCTTACTTGGTGAAACACTTCACTGTCAATCTTAGTTTGAATTTAGTGACTTTGAAATCATTGGTCCATAGACCAGCCATGGCTTCTAATAAGAATAAATTCTAATAGGAAAAAAAAAGATGCCTGAATAGGGAATAGGAAGAGAGAGGGAAGCAGAAAAGAGATCATTTGTCCCCAAGTCGCAAGCACAATAGGTGAGTAAAAAGATGCCTATTCACGAAAACACTCCTTCCACATGACAACATAACAGATGATGCAGTTTAGTGTAAAGGTGACCTCAGCAGCGTGTGGAAAATCAGGGGTCTCACCCTACCATCACCACTACCTGGTTATGTGTATAATCTTAGGTATGCTGCATCAGCTCTCAGGTGTATACCATTGTAAGTGTTTCCCCATATGGTGACCTGAAGGAGTTCAAAGTTTTTTTCAGGTGTGTACTATATACTCCAATTATGCTGGTTGTCCTGCCTCTGGTCCATTCATAGACAAGCCCATTCACGGCCAGGAGTAGGACCCTGACCCAAGGCAGCCAGTACATGATCTGACATGGCCTGGCTTTAAGAGGCAAATTCAGCTGATTATCTTCCCCCCTTTATTAAATATGAACTCAGGAAATGCCAAGAGAAGGGATCTATTTGCAAAGGGAGCTAAAGCTGAAAAGCCATTGGGTGGAGAGAAGTCACATACGACAAGATGGGCCCTATGCAAGTCAATGTGATGAGCAGGAAGTATGAGCAAGCAGAAATTGGAAGGTAGGAATTAGTAGGTGACGAGAAAGTCTGCAGAGGAAGGGAATGGAACTGACATGGGAGTTTGTTGAGCCCAAAAATTCCTGCCCTTAAGGGTTATGTACTCACTAGCTTTGAACCTTTTGTCAATTTTGCATTTCCCAAGGCCTAGCTATACAGAGGTTCCTAGGCACAAGTATCCTTATCCCACAGAGGTACTCTTGTAAGCTTACTCAATTGTTGCTTCTTGAAACCTAAAAGAGCCTAACCATAACAGGAGCCTGAAGTCTATGATCCTATGAAGTTTCACAGGGCTATATAGCACGAACTGTGTGCTAGGCACAAAAAGAATAAGATATATTAATTTAAATCAAGAGTTTTCAAACATCAAAGCCAATAGCTAGTTAAAACCGAAGCCCAAACAGATGCTGAACCGTCATACCTGTGCTCACGCGGACATGGCCACGATCCCAGTACTCTGGGCTTCTGGAATCAGGTAGGGTGTGGTTGCTTCTCAGGCCAAAGGGACAGAACATGCAGGTCTGAATCAGCCACCAGAGGGAGTATAAACAAATCCACAAATAGGCTAGGAGGAGCCTCCCTTGTCACATTTCTCCTGGGTGATAAATTTCCACCAACTGTGTTCTTTTATCTGTAGTTTATCCCAGACAAACTGCACTTAGCTGAAAGCAAGCATGGGTCCCAAACAGGGGAACACTTGTTCAGACCTGAAAGTATCCAAGGTCAACTACATCGTGCTTTTGCAGTTTCATACCATGTATTGTTCAGGTAGGGGAGGGTTTCTCTTTGCAACACAGGCAGTAAAAAATTGAAGAACACTCTGTGTTCTAGTGATTGTCTACACATCGTTTAGAACCGAGAACATCTAGACCCACAGAAATAATGATATAAGGAGTCTTTGGATTGGGAAGCCAGTCCTTCAATGCTACTTAATCTTTGATCACAACGTCAACACTTGTGAGAAGTGAAAAATCATTTAAAATATTGCTTCTCATGACCTAATGTACTTTAGCTCAAAAATCAAGCACCACCTCCTCCAAGCAGCATTTCTTGATAATTCTGGCCCTGGATGAAGCCGAGTGTGCTTTCTCCTCTGTGCCCCCCACCCTACCCTGTGGTCCTACATATCTTTCTTTCATAGCATCTATGATACTTTATGAAACTCATGTTCACATGTCTCTCCCTTCTCTTCCCCAAACCCAAGACTTCTTAATGATCTGGATGATGTATGCCCCTTTTCACCCTGGTACCAAGCACAGAGCTTACACTTGAGATGCGTTAGATGAAAGGGGATGGTGCTGGGATCCCACCACACACACTTCTCATCCTACTTTAAAGTCCCTTCCCACAATCACTCCATGGCTCTGCCTTCCTTCTATAAAAAAAGCTTAGGTATGGGAGCTCGAACTTAAGGCAGGAGTAAGAAGACATCAAAGATACTTCTTTGTAAGACAAAGAGGACTTTTTCTAGCTTGATGAAAATGGCCAGGGTTGGGAGGAAGAAGAGAGGAAGGGAAGAAGACCCAACAGCTTTGTGGCTGATTCCTGCACTGGATCTTTTTAGAGGTAGGAGAGTGGGCAGTGGCCCTGGCTCCTACAGATACACAGCTCTGAATCCTCACCTTGGCTTCATCAGAAAGGCGACTCAACATTCTGAAAAACACAGAAAGAGCCTTTTCCACGTTCAGACATAGCTGACTATCTGTGCTCATTGAAAAGAATCATAATTTGGAAAATAAAAAATCTTGTGTGTTTGGCCTTGGAATTCATGAAATAACTATTGGAGTCTTGGGTGCTAGGCTTAGATCGGCTGCTCAGCAGTTCTGAGGCCACACAATATCTCACTGGGGAAATGGGTGGTTTGGACTACTGATTTCAATGCGGGATCTTTGCAGTAGACTTATCTTCCCATTTCTCTTGACTACTTTGCTGCCTCATGGAATTTTAGAGCAGGAAGAGATCTTAAAAAGCATAAGGCCAAGCTTCTTCATTTTACAGCTGAAAAACCTAGGAGGTCCCAGCAGGTAAAAACATGTGTTCAAGGTCACCCAGCTAATCAGGAGTGTGTCAAAAGCAGAATCCGGGTGGTCAGACCCTTGACTCGGCACACTTCCATTTCCTCTCACTGTGTTCCGAGCTGACACCTGCGCAGGGGGCCAAGGGTGCACCGCAAGTTATAAGAAAGTAATTTTGAGTTTTAAAATTAGCTGTGGATAAGTTACACATGGATAATCAAGAGCTGACTGCAGCCTGGGCTCTAACTGAGCTTTAAGTCAATATTATAAGCTTGAATATTTATGGGTGTTTTGGTTTGTTTCCAAAAATGGATGAAAGTGGCATCCTTCCTCCTGTCACATAAATGGAAAACACCAGAAAGGCAGGATTTACAATGCTTTCCCAGCATTTGTGCATTTTGATGTTGATATGGTTGGACTGAAATCTGAAGGAAGACAGAAGGAAGAGGGCATCACTAGTTTCTCGGTTTTAAGAAGTGAGGAGTGACTAGAGAATTTGGAGTTCTCAAAGTAAAAGGTGCTGTTTGGCTCAATGATTAGCTATGAAATTTGAAAAGTATTCTTGGGCATTTTAAAAGAATGCCTCTGAGGTCTTTGGAGGAAAGTAACAACGTGAGGTCCCCTCTTATGCTCAGCAGTTGACTCCTGGCCCTGGCTATGACATTCCATGATTTTTGGAAATCTGACCTCCTTCTTTTTTTCCCACTTCTATTAGGGTTAGAGGACACTTTTTAAATTTATTAAATTTTAATTAAACTGTATTTTTCCTTTGATAACTTTAAAATGTTCTTGAGATCATTAGAGAAGATAAGAGCAAGGGACTTTAGAGTGGAACTCTGGGGTCATAACCTTGCTCTATAACGTATCAGTTTTGCGACCCTGGGTAGGTCACACCTTGATAAACCTCATCCGTAAAATGGAAGAGTCCTGTGTGGCCCATGGACTTTTTTGGAGGATTAAACAAAGGATGAGTATGAAGTGCTTTGTAAACTGTAAATAGCTGCACCCTAGTGCTTAGTCTCCACAGTCCCTGTTAACTGCTAGTGGATCCTGGGCTGTTATGCAATCTGGTGCGGGAATTTTGTGGCCCACTTCTTCACATACAGCAGGTCTAAGGAAATGTGTCACAGGTAAGGCTGGTCTTGAGCAATCACTTCCTTGAGTCTCTGTTCAAGTTGACATTTACGAGCACTTATGATGTGCCAAGCGTTCTACTAACACTATACATGGCTCATATCACTGAATTCTCACAGTAGTGCTAAGTGGTCAGAATTACTATTATTTCAATTTTCTTATGTGGAAAGTGAGACACAGAGTGGTTAAGAAACTTACCCTAGGTTACACAGCTAATAAGTGTCAGATCCAGGAAATGAAACCAGGTGTGCCTGACTGCAGAATCCTGGCTGTCAGCTACTGTGGCAGACTGTATTTTCCAAAGATGACTGCAACGAAAGCTCCCATCCCGTGCCACTCCTTCATCAGAAGATGAGTCTTCTTCTCTGCTGGAATGTGGGCTGTCTTTAGTGATTCACTGGTAACCAATAGAATGTGGTGAAAATTATACCACGTGACTTCTGAGCTAGTTCAGAAAGGGTCATGCAACTTCTGCCTGGGTCTCTTGGGACACTTGCTCTTAAAACTTTCTCTTTTGTGATGTTCCTTTCCAAAATCCAAATCCAGCCTCTGTGGTATGAAAAGCCCAGGCCACATGGAGAGGCTGCGTGTGGGTTGCCTGTTGACAGTCTCAGCTGAGGTAAGCCTTCATATCATCCTAACCCAGGTGCCAACCACACAGTGAAGAAGCTTACAGAGGATCCCAGTCTTCTCCTGCCCAAGTCTTCTCCTGCCCAAGTCTTCTCAGGTGAGACGCCAGGCATCATGGAGTTGAAACAAGCCACCCCTACTATACCCCATCTGAATTCCTGACCCATGGTCTCCATGAACATGTAACATGAGTGTTGTTTTACGTCACTAACTTTGGAGAGATTTGCTATGCAGCAATAGATAACTGGAACAATTACTTTGCTATTCTCTCTCAGTTCCCTCAGAAGATCTCCCTCCATGACTGAGCAAAATTCCCCACTGCAATGTCCTGGATGGTCCTAGCAAAACCTACCCATCTGTTTCCCATTCTCCCAAGATCCTGAATTCTCCACATGAGAGAGAAAAACACAGAGAGCATTAACTATACTCATCCCTGCTAAGCTATTTCCTGGCTAATGCTCACCACTTCAAGGTATAAGAGGGCCTTCTTCTGCTAATATGCCCATCTTCATAAAAGGTTGTAGGAGCCAGGCCGGTCAAGTGATGAAGTTCCAGGCCCTGCACTGGACAGGCTGGACACAAATTTCTGAATGGGGGCCTGTTCAGACAAACAGGAAGGCTGCGTTTGCTCTGCCTGGTCCTGGCTCTGTTACAGAGCAGACAAGAATGGTTTTTCCTTTGAAAAAGTCAAAGCGGGCTTAAATGGAGCCACACAGACATGGCGCCAAGTGCTAGACCAGTATCATAATGGTCTGATCTCATCACATCTCTCAGCTTGGCTCCCAGAGCTTCTCTCAGCTGGGGACCAGCACCCAGCTGAGAAACCTGAGGGTGGGACTCTGTGCAGAGCAGTCTCTAAGTCAGGAAAGTGGCTCACTGGTGGGGAAAGGTAATGACTGGGAGGGAACACAAAGTGGGAGAGGGGCTTCTGGGGGCCCGTCATGTCCTGTGTCTTGATCTGGGTGCTGCTTACACGGTGTGTTCACAGTCTGATGACTCATGGAGCTGTGCACTTACAACTTGTGCACTTTTCCTGCGTGTGTGTTACACATCAATAGAAAGAAAATAAATCAGACCTGCAATTCAGCTGTGGGGATGAAACCTAAAATAAATGCCTGAGGAGTGATAGCAGAGGCAGTGTGCTGTACTACAGCGATTGGAGTGGTGCCACTCAGTGAACTCCTTTAGAAAAGAGGCTTTTGTATTTGTGTCACTGGTACCAACATAGAGCCCAACATAGAGAAGGTATCTAATGAATGTTCACTGACCCACCACCTTTAGCTTCCCTTTCCTTCTTTCTGCTCCTCAACTCCAACTAACAGGAAAAGCTTTTTCCAGAAGGTAACAATACCCCACTGTAACAAAGTCTACACTTTGTTATACCTACTCCCTGCCATTGTTGATACCTTAGATGACACAGGACTGGTAAAGCAAGGATGACTGAAGACCCTAAAACTCCCCAAAGGAAGCTTTAATCGAAATTTGTGCCTGCCTCCCCCAGCAAGCCCTCCACAGAGCTCTGAAGAAACAGCACTATGTAGCGGATTGATGCAGCACTGGGTACTTTGTGTGTCCCAACTCATTTAATCTTCACACTAACCCCGTTGGGTTAAGACTGCTATTAATATTGTTTTGCAGATGGCTAAACTGAGGCACAGAAAGGCTAAGCAACTTGTCTAAAGCCACATAGCTAGTAAGTGGCAGAGCATGGGTTAGACTCAGCAATTCGGCTCCAGAGCCCATGTTCTCAAGCCCTAAGGAATTCTGCTTTTAGGTCAGATTAATATACTTGGGAAATATTTCCAAAATATTTGTTTGATAAATACTGAAAAATGTAACAGAGAGTAGTTTATCCTACAACATAAAATGAACCAGTGCTGGAGCTGATGATATTTATTTTCAGCAATTGGGAGTGAAGGTGGGGAGAGACTGGAGGGTGGTTTGTTGGGTCTCCCGGGCCTAGCAAATCAATGTTCCTTGGATCAGAAAAAACAAAGTCATAGTCATAGAAGAAAGATCCTTTGCTATTCCTCCACCCCTC
Source organism: Theropithecus gelada (assembly GCF_003255815.1). NCBI lineage: Eukaryota > Metazoa > Chordata > Mammalia > Primates > Cercopithecidae > Theropithecus > Theropithecus gelada. The sequence continues at coordinate 20,082,209 of NC_037689.1, forward strand.
TCAGGATCCAAACAGATAATCAGAGCGTGCAGACATTCAGCAGCAATCAATTAGTACCTACTTTAGATTAAATTGAGAATATGTAAATCGGGCGCCTCATCAAGGCTGCACAGAGCCAGTGATTTGAGACGCAGGCACCCCAACGACGTGCTGCAAACATCCCACGTCTCTGCGACGCAGAAGGACATGCAAATCTTGTCCCACAGCCAAGAAGTTTCTTAAACTGGGAAATCAGCTATTCTTCTTTACACACACACACACACACACACACACACAAATATACACATGCACATTCCTCCTCCACCTTTCTCCATCTTTCCAGAAGCATATAATTTCTTATATCAACAGAAAAAGCCTTTAATATAAAAATCCAGTATGAGGATTACAAGCAGCAGAGCATCTCTGAGCTTGATCCATAACCAAGGTGATGTGGTCCAGAAGTTAAGCCTTATTTTGGTGTTTGGTGACTATTTGTCGGTTTGGTTGGTTTGTCTTGTTTTTGAGAGCATTTGAAAACAAAATCAGTGGCTAAATATGACCAGGGCTTCCCGGTTTCCTCTTCAAATTCTCTGAAAGGGAAATGAGAGAAGAGGATACCTATCAAGTTTCAGAATGTATTTCCAAGAGTAGGCCTGGCATGCATCCCAAGAGATGAACATGCTCCAGTATCAACACACTGGCCAAACTAGATCTTGGAAAACCAAGTCCAGGAAGGCAAGGAGAATCCAGGCAACATAAGGTGTGGCTGGGGCGGAGACCTTTGTAAGGCAGGTTCTATGCCAACACCTGTCTGTGGACATCCTTGACAACATAGAGCAGGAAGCCCTAACTGCCTGAGTGGAGAGCCAGAGAAAGTTACAGCCAGTAGGAAATGAGTATTTCCCATCCCACACCACTCCTTGTAGCCCTAAAAGTTCTCATTGTTGAGTCCTAGAAAACTGGCATCTTTCATGGAATTTTCTGAAAGGATATGTTATGACTGAGAAAGATACTGATTTCCAACCATGCAGTATGGTGTTAAGCCTACGGAATGAGAGCTAAGGGCTTTTAAGTGTAGGCATGTGGCCAGAGGGCTAAAGAAAACTCTCCCAGGAGGCACACAAGGTTTTACTGAGCCCGATGTAAGGAGGACCATTCCAGTTGGAGCTGTGATTCTCACCTTTCAGTAGAAAGCTGAACTGATTAAACTATCTGAGCTTTCCTAACCACCTTCTTATGACTGCTGAAGGCATATATTTATTTTTTAACTTAAATTAATTTAAGAGAAAAATGGCTTTTAGGAGAATTCTGAGATATTCTTAGATATTAAATAACCAACAAGTATTATTTGGCACCTCCCAGATGCTGAACACTGCATTAGACATGAAAGTAAATATATATTAAAAGTATAAATGTACATTTCGTGACTAAAGATAAGAAAAGTATTCCTTGGAACGTTTATATTTCAATTCAGAAGACAAAATGATGAGTTTAAGAAATGATCAGAAGATGGCAAAAAATAAGTGAGGACGCAGAGAGCTGAAATGGCAGAGAACTGGTCGTTTGGGGTTTCTTAAAGCACAGTTAAAACAGGAGGCAAGTTAACCTAACATTTGGTGAGAAGAATCTGATTTAAGGGAAAAGAGCAAGGTGGGAGGATATTCCCATGACAGAATGAACAAGAAGAGTATGCTATTGAGTCTAACTCACAGTTCATGCTCAGTGTGGTAGATTATAAAAATGCTTACAAATTGTTCCCTATTCTGTATCCACTTCCTTGTGAGGTGACATTGCAGATCCTCCCATCAAGAGACGGGATCTATTTCCCTACCCCTTGAATCTGGGTTGTCTATGTGATTTGCTTTAGCCAATGGGGCATTAACAATAAGACACAGGCAGAGGTTTGAAAAAGACTTATACATTGGGGCTTGTCTTCTTGCTGTACTTGGAACCATGATACCACCACCTAAATGAGCCTGCACTAATCTATTTGAGAGGCTACATGGAAGAGAACTGAGACACCCTAGCCAACAGCCTGCCAACCACTAAACATATAAGGTAGATCATTCTTGACCATCCAGCTCCTAGTCAATCCACCAGCCAAGTGCAGATGCAGGAACAAGCCAAGCAAAGCCCAGCCAAGCCAATTCAAATTAGCTAACCTACAGAATTGAGGGCTAAATAAAATGGGTACTGCTTTAAACCACTAAATTTCAGGATGGTTTGTTATGCAACTAAAGTTAACTGATACATTGGAGAATAGCTAAGTGTGTATGTAGAATAAATTTATCTGAAAGGGACTTAAATATATTGGGTGGTCAAGATAAGCAGAGGACCTAAATATCAGGAGGAGCAAAAGACCATAAAGAACCTCTGATGCTCTTTGACACAGCAATAGTATGATAAGAGCAATATTTTAAGGATAAATAAATGATAGATTGGAGGAGTTAAGCTTAGAGCGGAGTAGCCCAGCCTGGCTCAGGTCTTGGATAAGGGAGGATCCAAAATGTCAGGGACATTTCAGAGGAAAAACATAGTAAGACATTAAGACAGATAAGCCATACAGTAGGAAAGAATGGTCTCAAAAATGCCTCAAAGTGTATCTTTCTGGAGCCTGGGCAAACAATGGTGCCAAAGATATCAAAAGAAAAGTCAGGAAGGGCAGGCAAGTCCAGTATGATTCAGTCAGAAACTTCATGGATGCAAAAAAAAATAAAATAAAATTGTAAAACTCACTTAAAGAGTGATTTACTGGAAGAATCAGAGTTCAAGGGAAAACTGGCAACCCAAGCCGTAGAAAGGGCAAGAAAGAGACTAAGCTTGGAAATCTCAGCAGAAAATTTTATGGATCTTCACCCTGCCATTCCAGTATCCTTTGGTTCTCCATTCAGCTCAACTTCTTGAGAGAGAGGGAATCTGATAGGCTAGCAGCCCCACAGTGGATGAGCGCCTAGATTAGGTGTTCATGAACCCTGATCCAATCGGCTGTTGGGGAGGATGAGAATGATAAGCTTATAGGGTGAACTCACCAGAATTGTAAAGAGCAGATGAAAAGTAGGGAGGAAATAACAAACACTTCCATAAAATAGGCAAGGATAATGAACGGGAGGAAGAACGGGCTGAACTGGAAGTGAAAGTAAGAACTCTAAATGTAGTTGTCCTGCTGGAAGTTTGAAACAAAGGACTAATGGTTAGAGTAAAGGTTCAGATATGAGCGATATCTACTAGAAGTGAGGGTAGACACCAGCAAATAATGAGTGATTGTTTTCAAAGGGAATAGCAAGAGAAGACCCTAAGGCAGAGACTAGGAGCTGTGAGCAATGCCTGTAAATGTGAAAGAAGAAAGGTAATCTACTAAAAGAGAAAGGGCAGAGAGAAAGAGCCTCAGAGAAAAGTGATATGGAAACCAAAGCAGGAGGGCCTGGTCAACTATGTCTAATGAAATGGGGGTCAGGGAGATGGAGGACTATAAAAAACATCCTGCACATGTTTGGGTGATCATTGGTGACTTTCAGGAGCAGAAAATAGAAGATGATGGTTTAATATTTTCCCCCTAAGAGAGTCAAGAAGTAAAACCATGGGAGGAGTTTACAAGAAAACTCATACCGGTTGGTTTGGTACTATACAAAAAGCAAATGGGCTAATTTTCTTGGAGGGTGTAAGGCTGGAGAAACAATTGGAGGTACCTTCACATGTCCACAAAGCAGCCTTAGGAATCATCTTCTGAGGAAAATAGTCCCCAAATTCAGAGACTGTACAAAGAGACTTCAGCTTTCCATATATCACTCATGGAGGTAGCATCCTACAGTTCTGGAACCACTGCCAAAAGACTGGCTGAGACATGTGTGATTTGTAGGTTCAAAGTTTCTGCAAAGCATTTACTCAAGCAGTTTGGTAACAGTAGAGACAGTGGACAAGCCCTTATTGCTCACAGGGATGCCTCTGGGGCTTCTTTCACTGCAGTTAATTTCCAGGACATGGCGCCACTAAATATTAGCATGTCCCCTCGTGTTAATGGCAAATGGCAAGAGGCTCTCATAATTTAGATATTTTTATGGCTGTTCTGTGGAAGCTAATTTTGTCTAACAAAACCCCATTAAGTTTTAGCTCTATCCTTTTCCCTTCCTCCAACTCCCAGAACTGGGACTTATATGTTAATTGCAGCCAGTCTATGCTAATTAGGTTTCATTTCTGTTTCTTAAAGAGACAGATGCCACCAGGTTCTGCCCCAGTCATCACTCCCTCCCACCCCCATAGTCAGCTTTTCAGAGGTTAAACTTCAGACCAGATGAAGAATTCACTTAGGGCTTGCACTTGAAGTTGGAAGGCAGAGGGGTCAGGTGTTTCCATATTCCTCACAACTTCCTTTGAAGATAAAATGCTTCCTTTCCATGAAATTCTAAGTGTGGCATTTCTTATTGAGAAACAAATCAAAATACTCTCAGATTTTTAAAGTACACACAAAACTCAACAAAATACCCCCAAGGCCTACTATAACCATTGTTTTAAACAAAAGGCCCTCAATCTTGGAGCTTTCATCTGTGTTGTGATAAGTTTGGGCTCACCACTATAGGCTAAGTAAGGATTTACACGTCAGAACTGCTGAAGCAAAAGAATAACTTTCTATATTAGTGTTTGGTTCTGTTTATTGAATGAGTGCCTTCCAGGAGCCCAATGGGTATTGGAGAGGATAAAAATATAGCTAAGACAAAGACTTTACCCATAAAATGTCTTCAGTCTAGTGGGAAGACAATAATAATAATAATAATATAAAATAATCTACCTCTTATTTATCAAGCACTACTATGAACTCAGTTAACATGCATTAACACATTTTAATCATCCCAACAACAACATGAGGTATATATTTACATGCCCATGATACAGATGGGAAAATTGCAGCTCAGAGAGGCATAGTGTATCAGCTATATAGTCCCACAAATAATGTTTTGCAACTGACCACCACAAAGCTCAGTGACATACCATAAGTCATCTTGTTTTTTATTTAGCATGGGTCTGTGGTTCTAATGGGGCAATTCTGCTTCAAGATGTGTGTCACCTTGGCTTAGTTGCAGGTTGAGTTCAAATCGGTTTCATGTATATCTCATCTTCCTTCAACCCAGTAGCTAGTGTGGGGCATGTCCTGATCATACTTATAGTAGAAGCACCAAGGGACATATAATGCCATTTAAGGCCTTTTAAGGCCTAGGCTCAGAACTCACACATTATCACTATCACCCATAGTCTATTAACCAATTCAAGTCACATAACCAAGACCAACATCAATGGGCAGGGAAATATTTTACACCCAATCAAGTAGGAAAAACTGCAAAGTCACATAGAGAAGGCTGTAGGTATAATTTGAGTAGAGAAAGAGAGTGAAAAACTGAAAATAGTGATCTAATCTACCACACACAGATTAAAACTGGTGGAACTGGGGTTCAAAGTGGGGATGATCAGGGTCTAATTTCATCTTTTTAACCATTATGCTAGATGTGATCATCTAAACATAATCAAGTCAGTCAGCGGCTAATGAATAGTAGTAACACATTTCTACTGGGGGATTCGGTCAGGCTTCACAAAGAAGCTATCTAGGCAGGAAGACCATGAGAATTTTTGATAGGCATAGAGGGTGGTTAGGACATTGCTGCTGGAGGATACAGTGTGAGGATGGATGGAAGGACATGATGCAATCATAAGACTAGAGCATAGGATTCCAAGGTATGGTGGGGAATGATGAAAACTGAGGATGGGAAGTTAGGATGGGATCAGGATGTAGTTCTGAGCGTGTATGTGATATGATCAGACCTGGAATCCTTTGGATCAGTGCATCTCAAACATTACTGCACATAGGAATTTCCTGAGGATCTTGTTAAAATTCAGATTCTGATTCAGTAAGTCTTGGATAGGGGGTTGGAGACTGTGCATTTCTAACAAGCTCTCCGGTGACGATGATGCTGCTCTTTCACACTTTGAGTAGTAAGGCTCTGAGCAAACAGCTTGCTAGCCATTCAAGGTCAGGAATTGTATTTTCTATCTCTTTGTTCCCACACAATATCTAGCATGTTGGCTTATACAAAACAGACCCATCATGAGGGTTAGATGTTGTTGATGCCGCTCATGTTTTCTCTTTCTTTTAATTAGCCTCCTTGCCCTCCTCCAAGGCTTTCCCACTCAGCTGTAAAAAGCCAAGGCTTTCTACCAACCTTGTTGCATTGACTACCTGCATACCTATACTCTGGCTCGTTTTCTCTTTAGAAATGGAGAAAAACAAAGTGCTGTGAAGAAACAGCCTTCTATTACTGGAAGTCTATGCAGATTCATTAGAGCTTTAGGGAAGCTATCAGAAGTTGATTGTGCTTGAAGGGGTTGCTCATCTCCTCCCATTTCCTAATTTGATTTCACGGCTCTGCAATGAAGTCAGAATTAGAGCCACATTAAAGATGGGAAGAGGGAGAAAAAAATTCCACCACCAATCAAGTTGTGAAACTTGCAAGGTGTCTTCTCCCAGCCTCCTCAAGGAATCACCAATTTTGCTAGGGTGAAGGTGACCTCAAGGGGTGCCATGTGGCTGAAAAATCATGGCTTTTAGAGTTGACTCACAGAACAGGAAGAAGATAAATTGCAGAGAATTCTCACATTTGTGAATGAGGGGCTCTGGAGAAAGGGAGAGAGAAATTCTGAAAACCCTACTTTGGTTAGGGCTCACCTTAGTAGTACCAGGTAAACTGTAGTGGAGCTCATGCCTCAAGATGTCCCAACCCAACTGCCTGCCCCTGAGCTTAGACGTGTCCTTGAGTTTAATAGTTACAGACTGATTCTTGTAAGTTCAGATGATGTTCGGCTGCCTGCAGCAGATACTATTGCTATCCTTCCTTCCTTCCCTTGGCACTCACTCCCGTATCCTTCAGGCACTTACATTGAACACCTGCTAAGCTCTGCCTGAGGGCTTTTATTCTGGCCACAGGAGCATGTTTAGGCCTCAAACAAGATGAGCTGGAAGTGCCAGAGACTTTATATCCCGGGAAGCAGTCTTCGATCAATGGGGTTGACAGATGAGTACCTCAGTTTCTTCGTCCCTTAGGTGGGATACCTCTGGGACATGTTCCATACTGCCACCCAGAAGTCCCCAGCAGGACTGAGATTTCGTCACCCACAGTTGTCACTTGCTTGATAACACACCTTATGTGGGTGTTCTTTCTTTCCCTGTCTCCATCCCTCTGTCAATGCGCCCTGGAATCCACTTTCAAATGAACTACTTACACTCATATCATCTTTGTTAGAAGATCTGCTTCTCGGGGAACTCAAACTAAGACAGTGCCCCAAACTTCCTCTATTAAAATGCCACCACTCCAGGGTGGCAAAGGTCCAGGGGTTCAGGAGGGAGTGGACTCACGACATGAATGAACAAGTTATGAATAAAATGTGGGAGAGGAACTCAGGATAATCCCCTGAGCAAGGGATGGGATGGGAGTGGAGTATGGGGTATGTTGTGGGGATATGAGAACTAGGTGCAACACAGGTTGCTGATTGCCAGACAGAAAGGCGCCAGATGATCTGTCACTGCAATTGTGCTTGGAGCTTATCCTATCCTCGGGTTTGCATTACAAAATGGGAAAGATTAATGGGCTTCCCCTAAGATGTGGGGTTTGAGTCTTGTCTTGCCTCTTCCTGAGTGTATAGCCTGGAGCAAGTCATTTTATTTTTCTAAGCCTTGATGTCCCTGGATGTAATTGGAGATAATAATAATGCCCATTGAACCAAACGGCACCAAGGTTGGAGTAGAGCAGAGCCCTTACTCTCTGCAGGCCTGGGATGAAACCTCAGCTTTGCCCTTACTTGCTGAGTGACATGTGTCAGTTACTTAACATCTCTGAGACTGTTTCATTATAGAATGGAGAAATAACATTAGCTCAAACCAATGAAATTGCCTATATTTGAGTTTCTGATCTACAGAAACAGCAATTCCATGTAGTTCAACCTAAGACCTTGCAGTGTTTATATGAGGATTTAAAATAATACATGAAAAACACCTAGTGTACTGACTGCCACATAGTAGCTACTCAATGTACCATTATAGCTACTACGACTATTATGGAGATAGCATCTTGTGGTGACCATGCCATAAAAACTGTAAAACCCTACTCAAATTTTAAGTAAATAATGATAATAATGTCCCACTGTTCAAGGATCCTGTCTGACTGCAAACTAAGATGAAAATAAAGTAATAATCACTGGACAACCAGATGCTGGGAGAACATACCAGGTTTTGCGTATTTCTGGCTCGCTGCAGAACACAATTTTTTGTTTGTTTTTCCGTGTGTTATACTGAAACCATTGTTAGTAAAAGAATCAGAGATGATTTCAGCTTCCATCTTTTGTGACGCTCAGGTTTAAAAAAATAAAGGAGGGCCCTGCAAAATTAACTTTATTATTTTAAGAAACAGCCATTGAATCAGCCGTTGAAAACATATTCATTATTATACAACGCTGAGTGCTGTGCACCAGTGCGCGCAGCATCTGTCTGCTCACTAATTCTCCCGTTATTATTACCCACTGAAAGGGCAGGCGGGAGAGAATTCCAGGCAATCTCCCTAGGCAGAGGTTGCAGGTTTCGTGGAACACTCAAAGCTCCCCCAAACGTGCTCCTTGAGCATTTGGCTTGCTAATCTTGTTGACGTGACAGAAAAAAAAATCGAAAATAGCTAATGGCCTTAATTTTCTTATACCTGACAGCTAACCAATTCATCCCACCCCAGTTACTCATTTGATTCCCACTTCCTTCCTTCCTTCCTTCCTTCCTTCCTTCCTTCCTTCCTTCCTTCCTTCCTCTCCTTCCTTCCTTCCTTCCTTCCTTCCTTCCTTCCTTCCTTCCTTCCCTTCTCTTCCCTCTGTCTTTCTCTTTCACTCTCTCTCTTTCACACACACACACACACCCACCCACCCTACTCCTTCAAATCTGTCAGTCACAGTTTTGTGTGTGTGTGTGTGTGTGTGTGTGTGTGTGTGTGATGGGGCTTAATTTTATTTCTTTGCCTCTCAGGAAGGTCACAAACTGCAATACGACAAGGCTACTCAGATGGCAAGAAGGGAGGGACAGGTAGAATGGCCTCATCAAAATCCTACAGTAACCAGGTACAATCAGGATGCAGGATGACATGTGATGTAGATCACCCAAGGTGACCATTGTGAATAAAATGGTGAAGAAACAGCAGAGTTGGGCCTGGGAGGCTGATCTGGTGAGTGTCTGCCCTTTAAAGTGGGTTGCGGGACCTTGTGGAGCAGCTGCTTTTGCAGACTGTCCCCAGGAGAGCGAGAAGTCTAGGGAAGGCAGGAGGATCTGGGAGGAGCACCAGGTACTGCTGCACCAGGTTCTGCTGCCTCAAGATCCAGGCTCAGAGGCAGCACCTGGGGAGGAATTTGGTGAAAAATCAGGTAGAATTTGTTGCTTCTCTTTCCTTCCCCTCCCCTGCTTCCCATTGCTGGTGTTAACTATTTAAACCTGGAGCCAGGGCTGTATTTGTGAATATAAGAAGTACAGTAGCAGTGGCTGTAACTGAACCAGATGAAATTGAACTACTCTTTGTGCCAGCGTTTTTGTGTATGCATGTACGTGTGTGTGTGTGCATATGTGTGTGTGTGTGTGTGTGTGTGTGTGTGTGTGTGTGTGTGTGTGGTGGGTTGGGATGATTCTGCATTTTAAAGGGATGGATTAATGGCTAAATGGTTCTATGCTTTAAAGGGCCAGCTGTTCAGCAGTTTGTATTACAATATTTATCTCTCTGAGTGTTTTTTTTTTTTTAATTGCCCCTTTCCCCCAGCTGTAGGCTTGTTGTTACGAAAGAAGAGAAACATTTTCTGGATGGAGGAAAAGCCTGTAGGTGTGCAACTTAGACCCTTACTATCCAGCAGAGGCCTGGATGGTGCCTCCCTCCAAGGGTTTTTTCTTTTTTTTTTTTAATTTCTTTAATTTCCTAAATTACCCAATAACATGGATTCTACTAAAAAAAATTTTTTTTTAATTAAAAAAAAAGAAAGAAAAGAAAAAAAAAGAAAACACAAACAAACAAACGAAAAAACCTTCAGAGACTCATTTGAAAGTTCTGGGAAAACAGGGATTCTGTTTTCATTTATATTTGTATGAATCTTCATCATGATCTTCCCCAGGTTTGGAGCCGTCTTATCTTCAGCTTCAGTGGCTTCTGACCCATCCCCTCCCCATCTCCCTGTCTTCAATTCTGTCCTCTGCTCCTGATTCCTCTTCTTCAGGCCCAGAACCTTCCACGTCTCCTCCCCACAAGCCATTCCTCCAGCTCCAGTGCCTTTTCCCTTCTTCTCAAAGTGCCTATGTCTGCCCTTTGAGTAGTCATAGGAAGACCCCTTCCTCCAATAAGCCTTCCCTCTCTCCCTCCACTGAACCCCAAAGGCTCTATGTAGCAGGGCTTCCCTGAGCAGATGTCATGAGTATGTACAGGTCTCTGTTCTCTGCATCTCTGTAGTTTTCTTTATGCCCTCCTTCCTGTCTTCTGAAGACAGGGTCCTCATCCTTGTTTTATTTCTGGCTCTCTCCTGCCCATAGCCCTGACTCCAGCTTGGGAGTCGGGTGTCCAGGGACCCTCCACGATCAATGACAACAGACTGAGGTGCAGCTGCAAAACAACTGGAACAAATCAAACCAAGGCCAAACGTTAACTGCCTCTGGCAACTTCTCCTCTTTCTTCGCCTCTCTCCCAGGCCCCAGAAAGGCTAAAGGTTCAGGTCATAAAATCCAAACTCCCAGACCCACATATCATCATTTCCAGCCTGAGGGAGACACCCAGCCCTGCCAAGGTCTTCAAGGACACACATTAGTCATCAGATCGGCCCTGCCCAACCCACCTCCATGGCCCTTTCATTTCCACACTCCTCAGATTGTTCCATGAGTGGTAGCCAAATAAATAGTCCAGGAGGTTCTAAGGGAGCCCTGAGTCTTACCTGGAATTGTGTGTTACTAGCAACTAAAATCCTGGGGGGACTGACCCAGAGGAGCTAAGGTTGTGTTTTAGCACTCCCCCCCCCGCCATGCAGAGGCTAGAATACCTCACACTTTTACCGACCACAAGCCAGAGATCCCTGCTGTGAGCAGATGGAGCCTGAGCCACGACCTGTACACGTGTCCTGAATGAGATTTGTCCTCCCAGGAGGAGCGGCTCTTTCAAAAGGCTTGTCTTTCTCTCTTTAATGAAAACCTATATTCAAACATGGGACTTGGCATCACAGACACACTGTGAAGGGCTCCTCAGTTTTGCAAAATATTTGCCAAAGAGCTCTTTGGGATTGGGAAACACCCTACTCCAGCCGGGAGAAGGCAGTAGAAGGCAGAAGTTAAGACTATAGACTGGAAGGACTGACAGCCTTAAGATCATTCCTGGAATTACCACTGACCAGCTGTGTGACCTTAAACAAGTTACCTTGCCTCTCTGTGACTCAGTTTCCACATTGGTAAAATAGGGGCACTGATTGCAACTACTTATTAAGATTGATGTGAGGACTAAATGAGATAATTCAGGCAGAGAATTTGGCACAGAGCAAGCTCTCAAAAAGGTTAGCTATTACTTGAAATGTGATTGTTAAAGCCAGCTATCAATCTACACTCAGTTTGGGGAAGGGAACAAGGTCAGACAGACTGGTAAATTTTCATGTTGAGGAAGAACTGATTTAGCATGAAAAGATGCTGAGCAAATGCTTTATTTCAAGATTTTTTCATGATGAACATCTACTGTCTCCAAACTTCCTTTTAATTTTGATTGTTGTTATAAAAAGCAAAATAATAGGCAAAGTACCAGTCTCTTAAATGTTGGCCATTTGTGGGGAAAGAAAAATAAAGGAATCAGATTGCAAATGTGTTGTTTTATCTATTGTTTCCATTTCCTGATTTCCCTCTGGGGCTCCCTGCCCCTACTCTTGGTCCTCTGGCTTGGATGGGCTACTGAAATGGTGTGCTGGAGTCCACTTCTAATTGTGACTTTTCTTCCCAACTCCATGTTCAATGGCATCATGCTGGTAACTTAAAATCAGCCATGGTGGGAGTATTTACACCACCAAACTTGGCAATCACTACAAATGGGCCTCTCCTTTCCCCCATGCCAGAGCTGTTTGTTAAACATTTACCAGTAAATTCATGGGCTCACACTTCTCCTATAGACGTGTGACCTAACAATGGCCAATCAACATATTCTAACTGCCCGGCCTCAGTGATTGGTTCAGAGAGGGATACGTGTTCAAAACCAGACCAATGAGATTTGGGATATCTGCTGGAAAACTTTGGAAAAAAAGGTTCCTGTAGTGGGATTGTAAGAATGAAGCTGCTAGTCTCCAACTTACCTCTATAAGGAGGTGGTCTCACCTGAGAGAAGGAAAGAACAAAAGACCAAGTGCTGATGACTAAAGCCAGACTAACCCTTGTGTTTAAAAGCAAAGTGACCCAGTAAAATATTCCCTCCTTTTTCTTTTTAAAATTATTCTAATTATTTTAATTTTTTATTTATTTAAGTTTTTTGAGACAGCCTTGCTCTCTTGGCCAGGCTGGAATGCAGTGGTATAATAATAGCTCACTGCATCCTCAAACTTCTGGGCTCAAGCCATTTTTCTGCCTCAGCCTCCCAAGTAGCTGGGACTACCAGTGTGCACCACCACATTGGACTATTATTATTATTTGTAAAGTCGAGGTCTCATTATGTTGCCCAGGCTGGTCTCAAACTCCTGGCCTCAAGTGGTCTTATCCCCTTGGCCTCTCAAACTGTTGGGATTACAGGCATGAGCCACCATGCCTGGCTCCTCGTTTTTCTTGATAACCCAGTTTGAGTTGGAATTCTGTCATGTACAAGCAAGAGTTCTCCATAACAGAGATGTGTTGGGTACTATCTAGTGTCCAGGTTTGATCTATTTGTGGTATATAGTTTAACAACTACAAATTTTTCCTATCGCACTATGAACACTTCCTTGCACTGTGATTTTACAGTGAAAGGTGATTTTACACCTTTCAAGAGGTGGAACCTATTCTTCTCCCTTGAAACTGAGCTGACCTTGTGATTTGATTTGACCAATAGAATGTAGTGGAAGTCATGTTGTACAACATCTGAGGCTAGACCTCAAAAAAATTTACAGCATCCAGCCCCACTCTCTTGATACCCTGAAACCACCATACTCTGAGACCACCATTCATATAGGATGAAGGACTGCATGCAAACAGATGGTTGACTGCCCCAGCTATCCTCCCTGAATCCAACCCCAAGACAACCCTCCAAGTGAATTCAGTCACATGAGGGAGTCAAGGCATGACCAACAGAAGAACCTGAAGCCAACCCACAGAACTGGGAGAAATAATGAATCATTGTTTTAAGCCACTCAGCACTGGAGTGGTTGTTACACAGAAAAAAAGTACTTGATGCTTTTTAGCATGCAAACTTTATCTACCCATTAATGAGGAGATCAAAGTCTTCTGTATAGAAAGAGACTTGGGGCTTTAGAGCCAGAGAGTTGAGCTTGAGTCCTGGTTCCTCTGCTTAGTAGCTGTGTACCCTTGGGAAGTTTATTTAATTTCTCTGTGCTTCTGTTTTCCTAGTTTCTATGGAGTGAATTGGTTCCCCCGCAAATTCATATGTTGAAGTTCTAGCCTCCAATATAATGAAATTTGGAGATAGGGCCTTTGGATGGTCATTAAGTTTAGATGAGATCATGAGAGTGGGGCCCTTATGATTAGATTACTGCCCTAATAAGAGCAGATACTAGAGATCTTGCTTCTCTCTCTCTACCATGTGAGTACACAGCAAGAAGGTAGCTTTTTATAAGCAAGAAAGCCATCACCAGAACCTGACCATGCTGGCACCCTGATCTCAGACTTCCAGCTTCTAAAACTGTGAGAAAAAAATGAATTTTCATTGTTTAAGCCATCCAGTCTATGATATTTTGTTATGGCAGCCTGAGCAGACTAATACATCATCTGTCACATAGGGATAATAATAGCATCTACCTCATAGAGTTGTCATGAGGATTAAATAAGCTAAAAACTTGGGTACGCCCAGTACCTGGCATATAGCAAGCATTCAATAAGTGTTTGCTCTTATAAGTATTAGTATTAACACCCATGCTATGCAAAATAAATAGAAATTCTGTTAAACAGTGATTCTGATTGCAGTAATTGTCCCAGGTTGAACTTAATACTATGGTCATGGTAGAAATCAAACTTGTTCAATCATGTTTGTAAGGATTGGGGCGGGAGACAGCCAGTAATCTATTAGCATTTCATATCAGAGGCTTCTGGGAAATAACTCACCCTAACTATGAAGGTTAGTAGTAAACAATAATAACTTGCATCTATTGAGTACTTATTATGTTCTAGGCACTATACCAAGTGCTCGATGTGGATTAGTCCATTTAAACCTCACAAAAACAATTCTATGACGTAGCTGCTATCGATATCTTTACTTTGTGGACGAGAAAATGGTGGCTCAGAAACATTACCTTACTGACCAAAATCCCACAGCTGGTGGGGGTGGAAATTCTCTACTCTCGTTGGGCACTTAATGCATAAGGAGAGCCTGGGAGTGTTGATAGCAGTCGTTTGGTAGCCCACTGGAGGGGGTTCCTCTGCCTGACACCAGCTGTTCAGTGTGGGGTTTCGGCACCCCAATCAGACATTAGTTGTCTGTGGCAGCCAGGGTATCTCTGACAGGGCCAGGTGGCAACCATAGTGCCTTTGGCAGACATTGGAGGTGAAAGGCCCATTTGGGCTTAGGCGGGGATGAAAGACTGCTATAGCAGCTGCGGGGAGGGAGAGGGGGGCTGGTGACGCCACAGGCCACCAAGAGCAGGAGCCTGCTGAACACAGCAGGAAGGCTCAGAACCATTTGGGAGGAATCAGAGGGGCTCCTAGTCCCTGCAGAGCGAGTGGGAGTAGAGCCAGAGACACTCTGCTTTTTATGGCTGTGACTGTGAAGCTATTCTTGCTCTCAGGAAATTCAGATTGCAGAACATGTCAAAGGCAGCCACGAATCCAGGTGTTGGCCAAGGCAGAGGCCATGGAAAAATCTCTATGCCCAGAAACATTTTCTCCTCCATCTTCTTGCCTCCTGAAACTCCCAGCATGCAATCCAGTCTTCACTTAAGGGTTAAGACAGCATCTTCAGAAACCCCCTAGTAGTAGGTAAACATGTAACAGCCTAGCCCAATTATTGTCATAATTATTGCTATTAATACACATTTATACACTACTTGTGATTTTCCAGGGTCTTTTCAATGTAAAATACTCCCAACGCCCATAGCAGGGATATTATTCTATTTCAAAGATGAGGACACAGGCTCAGACCGACCGAAAGAAGTGCTTAAGATCCCACCGACAGTGAGAAAGAGGAATTCCCTTCACCTTTTCCTCCTAATCCCAGGCTCCAGCTCCATATACCTGTTTATACCTCAGCAGACACCAATTTCTGGTTCATGAAAAGAAGTGGCATGTGTCAGATTAAAAGGTGAACACACATTCTTTGGTACTTTTCCCATTGAGAGGTGCCGTCTAATTCCCCTCCTTTTAAATCTGGGCTGACCTTAGGGGCTCACAACCAAGAGAATGTAGTGGGAGTAAAACTGCATGACATCTAAGGCTAGGTTAAAAGTTTTGCAGCTATTGTCTTGATCTTGATCTCTCTGTCTCTCTGTCTTTGTCTCTCTCTGTCTCTCTCTGTGAACCCAATTGCCATGCCCTTAGTGATTTAAACCACATGGAGAGGCCACCTGTACTCTATGCCAATCCTTCCCAAATGTTGCTGTGCTTATGGATCACCTGGGGTTCTTGTTAATATGTAGGTCTGATTACACAGGAAGGGGAGGACCTGGGAGTCTGCTCCTCTGTACTGAACCACCACAGTGGATCCTGGCCATCTCAGGTGTAATATAAGGAACTCTCGTTTTTCACAAACAGCTCTGAAGGTTCCTAACACTGTATTTTCCTTTTGATGAAGCACATATTTAAATTACGCCTACTTTGAGGCTAGTGTGAGACAGTCAGTTGGCTTCCATTGGAATGTAATATTCGAGAAAGCCCATATTAACATTTCTCTTTTCAGGAAGTTGGAGATTCATTAAAGATGCATCCATCACAAATATCAGGGCTCTATAGCTCTTCAACTGTTCTCATCTCTGCCATTTATCAAGATATCCAGGAAGCAAAATGGTTTGCATTCATTCTTTCATTTATTCAACAAATATTTATTGAACAGTTTCTCATTGCCAGGCACATGCTAGGTGGTAGGTAAGGGGGAAAAAAAACTTCATCATAATCATCACAGACCCTGAAGTCATGGAGCTTACAGTCTAGGAAATAAAGCACACATGAATGGAATAGTCACTTCAGTGAGGCTTTGTGAAGGAGAATGGGAGCTGAGAGAGCAGGTGACAGGGGACCCGCATCAGCCTTGGGAGTCAGAGGTGGCTTTGCTAGGAAAAGAGAGCTCCAATTGAGATCTGAAGCATAGAGAGGGGTGGGTTGCAATGTCTGGGTCACAGCCAGAGAAAGTGCACTGCCAGAGGCATATTTATTGCTCTTGCTGGCCACACATTCCATCTTCCTGTGACTAGGAATGTCATATCACCCACACTGTTGGTCTAGCCAATCTACTTTACAGTCTTCACAAGATAGGAGCCTTGGCTCTATCTGCAGCCAGCCACGTGTCTACCCAGAGGGAGCCATGCTAGACTGCTCCCCTAGTCTGTGTTCTTCCACTATCCAGTTGTTCTATGAGGACAATCATAGATCAGTGGGATACCTAGATTTCTATTAGAATGGTTGCTATGAATTGAATTGTGTTCCTTGCACTTCCCCACAAAAAAAGATAGGCTGAAGTCCAAACTCCCAGTGCCTGTAAATGTGATCTTATTTAGAAATACGGTCTTTGCAAATGATCAAGTTAAAGTAATCATTATGGTGGGCCTTAATGCAATCTGACTGGTGTCCTTACAAAAAAGGAAATTGGGACAAAGACACATAGGGAGAGTGCTATGTGTCTTTGTACTCTCAGACAGAGACACAGACTCAGAGGAAAGATGGCCATGTGAATATGGAGACAGAGATTGGAACTATGCTGTCTCAAGCCAAGGAATATCTGGGGTTATCAGAAGCCAGAAGAGGTAAGGAAGCATCCTCCCCTGGAGACTTCAGAGGGAACATGACTCTGCTAACACCTTGATCTCAGACTTCTAGCCTCTAGAACTGTGAGTCAATATATTTCTGTTGTTTTTGGCCACTCAGTTTATATTACTTTGTTATGGTAGCCCTAGCAAACCAGTACATTGATGGGGTGACCCACTGGGCTGTCCTAAGGCAGCTGGACTGAGCAGGCTGGGAGGAAGGTTACAGGACACCACCCTGCCCTAGGTCAAGAGTGTGATCACCCAGCTTAGGCTGTTGTGGACAAAATGGGGTATAGAGGACAAGAATGGAAGCTGGGGACAGTCAGGAGGTCTCAGGAGCAGTCATGGATTCATGAGACATTTAGGAGGTAAAATGGATGGATTTTAACGATATACATGGCAGAAGATACAGGTGTCAAAGATGACCCCCAGTTTCTGACTTGAGGACCTGGTGACAGCAAAAGTAAAGAGGGTTATGGGGTTTTTTTCTGCCTAATCTCACCAAATAAGTTATTGTGTTCTCACAATTTTGAGGGCTTTCCTCTCATTTGGTGGCCAATTTTCAAAATGAAAAAATGTTTTCTCACTACAGAAGTCATTACTCATAGAGAATAATGAGTAGAGAAAACAAACTAAGGTCAGCTTCTTCCTCTCTCTGCAGTCTCCACCCCAACCCCATCTTGTATTTCTTAAAGGAGGCCAGTCGAGGTGGTTGTGAAGTGGAATTCCAAGATGACCCCAATGACCCACTTCTTTGTATAATCCCCTCCCCTTGAGTGTCTTAATCAGGTGAGTCCTTTAAAGAGAATCTAGACTTCAAAGACAGAAGAAGTCAGAGAGATATTTCTAGTGGCTGGCCTTGAGGAAGCAAGCCCTCATGAGCCCTACAACTGCAAGAAACCGAATTTGACCAATAACCTTGGAAGAAGATCTTGAGCCTCAGATGAGACTCTCAGCCCCAGCAAATGCTTCCATTGCAGTCTTGTGAGACCCTGAGCAGAGGACCCAACAAGGTGTACTAGACTCCTGACCCATGGAAACCATGAACTAATAAATAGTTTAAAGCCTTTGTGTTTGTGGGAATTTGTTATGCAGCAATAGATGACTAACATGGTGGTGATCTTGACTTCCCTCCACTAAATTACAAAATTGATTCAGCCCTTGCTATCTTCTCCCTGTCCCATTATTCCCACCCATGAAATTTGCTCTATCTGGTTGAGGTATTCCAGTAATAATAACAGCAGATGCTGGAATGTTTGAATGAAAGCATGATTAGCAGGCAGTGAAAGCCTAATAAGGCCCCAGTGGAATTCCTTTCCTCTAGAACGAAGGTGGATTTTTCCATTCATCCAGCTTCTGCTTGCCAGTGTGGGCTTGGGTGTAGGGAAGGGGTATTGGGAGACAAATATCACAAATGAGAGAAGAGGCTGGCCATTATGGGTCCCAGAATATGAAGAAAGAAATATGGCTTACTTTTCCAAAAAGAATAACTGTTAGCTGTGGACTTTGTGGAATCTAAGAAGAAACAAGGAACCTTTTATTAAGCAACAGTGGGTCTGAGAGTCTGAGTATCACTATGTGGGTGATGTGGTGCTCAACATCTGATGCCTGAATTTGGGTCTCTGCAAAACTGTGCTGGTATCTTGGTCTGTTTCTCCAGAAAGCAGAGTCCAAGACAAGGACTTAAGTCGAGGTAGTTTATTTTAGAGGTGAACTTAGGAAGCAGGAGGGAAGGAGCAGAGAGTGTGAGACAGGGAAGGAGATAAAGCCAATAAAATGGTACATTATCAAGGTGCTATTCAGCCAGGAGTCTGATTTTGCAGGCACTTTTGTGAAGCCAACAGAATGCTCCATGGAGTGCCCCCACTGGAGATTTTAGTGATCGGGGCATTTATCCTCTGACTTCTGCCTTCATGGTGCAAGAGTTACTCCCAGGAGTGAGTGCAGGTTATCTCCCGCACTTCTGCGCTATTCCTACATAAAGGCTAGACAGGTTTACAGCTTCAGAGAAAATTCTGAGGTAGAAAAGTGGAAAGACATATAGAATGGGAGAGAGATTGCATTCTGCCTCTGCAGGAACTGGTCTCTAATAGCTTCACTGAAATCAGAGAGAAAGCGTCTGCTACACCTGGTCAGCTACCTCTGCAGCAGTGAAGGAAATCCAGGCAGCTGAGTAGAGCTCCCTTGAAAATGTACATATGCACAAAATTGCACACAAAATTCAAAATTTCGGGTGTTTCATGGAACTCTCATTCCTAAGCTCTCATTCAGGGACCACAAAGGTTAAAAATCTCTACTCGGGAAAAACAGTGACATTTACTTCCAAGTTTCACTGCTAGAGGGGCTATCTTAATGCCTTCAAATTCTGATAGACTTCTTTGTGGACACTGGCAGGCATCTTGCCTCTGGGAAAGTCAGACTCCACTGGAAAGGTGCTCTGACAGCAGTGCATGGCCCTTCAGCTCAGAGAGATTCTCCTGCCTCAGCCTCCTGAGTAGCTGAGATTACAGGCGCCTGCCACAACATCCAGCTAATTTTTGTATTTTTATAAGAGACGGGATTTCACCATGTTGACCAGGCTGGTTTCAAACTCTGGACCGCAAGTGATTTGCCCACCTCGGCCTCTCAAACTGCTGGGATTACAGGCGTGAATCACCATTCTCAGCCATGATTCCCTCTTATAAGCACGCTTAAGATTACATTGGGCCCACCCAGATAATTCAGAATAATCTCCCATTTTAAGATCCTTAACTTAATGATATCTGCAAAGTCTCTTTTGCCATGTAAGATAACACATTCACAGATTCCATGGATTAGCACACAAACAACTGGGAGGGGGCACTATTCTGCCCACCACAGAGCTGTCGTTGAATGGCACAGTCCCTGCCAAAAACGTGGAATCAGGGAGAGACTCTTCAAATCTCCTGCCAATGCTTCCCATGATCAGAATCTAATCAGCAATCAGCTACCAAGGGAGCTAGGAGATGCTGTCCCCAGGGGTGAGAAGAGTATAAAATGGAAGAGTGGGTGTTGGATTGGTGGGAAAGAGAGAGATAATAACTAGCACAGTGACTACGACTTAGAGGGGATGAGGTTCACTCTGGAAATGCCTTTTACCTAGGTGATTCACCTAGGTAAATAAATGCCTTGGGGCATTTATCCTCAGTTCCTGTCAAGGTTTCCTTGACGAAGGCCAGTCAGAGTAATAATCCTGACTTCCTCCAGCCAAAGTCAGCAGTGGATTAAAATCCTGCAATTATTTTCCATTTATACCAAACCTTCCTGTGTTTCAGAATCCAGCTTGAGTCTCACCTTCTCTGGGAATCCACTTTTGACGGCTTCAGACCACAGTAATTTGTTCTTGCATTTATTAATCCATTAATTTATTCAACCAACATTTATTGATCATTTGTTCTTGTACCAAGCACTGTGCTAGGCACTCTGAGTACAGAGTTGAATGACACACAGTCCCTGCTCCCAAGAAAACCATAATCTGATAGGAAAGAAAAGAAACATAAATAGTCCCCAGGAAAGGATAAGTGGGGGAAACAGCCCTTGGAGCAGACCCTGAAGAATCTGTCAAATTTGAACCACAAAAATGGAAGTGAAGAACTCCTCAGGTGAGGAAATGTCATATGCAAAGGTAGGTGGTTGTGAAAAGTCTTGGAGTGTTCAGAGAAAACTGAAAAGTTTAAATAAATTGGAAAACATGGAGCACTGGGTAACTTCACAAGAGATAGGTCTGAAAATGCAGGCGCGGGCCAGGTTAAGAAGAACTTTGCATGCCAGCTAGGGATTTACAATATATAACAGGAAGCACTACAAGATTTTAAGCAGGAACCTGGAGTGATTACATGCTCATTTTAGCAAGCTGAGGTAGGGAAACCAGGTATGTAGAAGACTGGGTCTATTGGTTTCAAGGTGCATCCTTAGAGTCCAGGATTCCACATGACAATAGGTTTAGGGTGGGAGGGTGTACTAGGGCACCTTTACCTTTATCCACAGCAACAATTTTCATCAGTTTTACACCTTAGACTTTTGTATAAAATTTAAATCGATGGAAGCATTTTGCTCCAAAATTGGTTAGATTTCACTGTGATGGGAGAGCCTGGATGAGGGTCTTGGCTAAAGTTGCTAAGTAAGGTTGATAAGTAAGCAGAGAACGGATATGAATCCCTCTTCTAAGGCTGCAGTGGCAAATTGGACACTGGGGAATGAAAAGGAGAAGTCAAGCATCACAGGGGTTTCTGGCCCTGGTTAGTTAAGTCTGGCTTTGTGGAAAGCTGTTTGTTTAAATCTAGCATTGGGACTCCTGTTTCCATAGGCGTAGATATTGTGAAATAAAGCCAGTGTGCATTTGGCTCACTTAAGGTTAAAGGGACTTGTTGCCTCTGGGAAATGCCTTAGTGTTATGGAAATCAGATCATCATTCATTCATTCATTCATTTACTCATTCATTCATTCAACAAACATACTTTGAACACTGCTAGGAGCTGGGGACTTATTAGGTTGATGCAATTTCTTTTGCACCAACCTAATAAAAATAGGTCAGAGAAAGTCCCTACCCTAACAGGATTCACATCCTGGATTGTGGTCCATAGCAAGGGAACAAGCAGGGTAGGATGGCTGTGAGTGCCCCTGAAAAGAGCTGCAGCCACAGAGAGCCTGATTGCCAGTGGGGAGACCTCCCACTCCCCATTGCATGGCTTTCGTAGTCCTCCCCATTCCTCCCTCTCCAACAGTGACTGGTCTCAGCCTGCCATCACAATAAAAAGGGCTGGGAAGACGCCAAGCCCTGTCTTTGCCCCAGTCAGGGAATTGCTCACTCAGCTGGGACTCAAACCTGAGACAATTACCGGCTTGTGGGGGAGCTTGGTGAGAAGACTCCAAAGGGTTTCTCTTTTCTTTCCTTTTAGCCTTTGAGAGCCACTCTAAAAATGTTGTGTTTCTACTTAATTAGAGTTCTCAAACTAGTCTGTATTTGACAAAGTAGAAAAGTGGAAGAATAAAATGCGTGGATTTTTGTTATGGTCCCAGATGACCAATGAGAATGGCCTCAAATTTTAAAGTAATACAATCCAAATTGGGGGTGCTCAATCAGATGGAAGATCCTGGGCCAAGTAAGCAGGGCTATTTAGCAAACCAGGCAAAGGTTTCTTGTAAGCTGCAGACCAAGAGTTTTACAAAGAACCCACAAAAATTGCATGATTAAGCTGCTCCCACTCCCCTTTTCAGCATACATCTCTTCACACCATGAATGATTTGAAGCCTGCATGCTTTTGGATTGCCCTGGTGAAGATTTACTTTCCAGCTCAAGAAAATCCATGTCAGAAAATCGTCCTTCAGCATTCTCAGAGGATAAATAAAAAAGATTGCTACTGAAAGAACCCAATTTTGTTTTTCAAAATATATGTGCAAATAGACATTGAAAAAAATATGGGCATGATATAATCAAAATAGTACAAATTGTCACGTATGGATAGAGGATAATAATGATTTCTATTTTGGGGGAGGACTTTTTAATTTTCTTGTCAGCGAACTTCTTTTGTAATAATAAAAAATGAGTTTTTAAAGAATCCCTATGAAAATCAGTTTCCTTATCTGTAAAAAGGGGATAATCACATTTCACGTAAGATACACGAGAATTTGATGACATAATATATACACTGATCTTGCCATAGACCCGAAAACATAGGAGATATCCAATAGATGGTAAATAAGCTGAGGTCGCATCAATCTATGTTATGTGTTTTAAAATTACCTTGTTTTTTAAATGAAAGCACAGAATAGAAGTTTTACACAAATGTGGCAGAATAATTTATTAAGATATTAATTTTCAGTTCGGTCTTGCTGCTGTAGGTATTTTTCCTTCTCCTCATCCTCTCACAGGAAGACAAACTGGGCGCTCCTTTGCCTCAGGGGCTTTGTGTGGAACTGTGGAAAACTACAATTCCTGCCATTAAGACACAGGATAGGAAATGCAATTCCAGCCTGTGGCTTTACAGAAACCTAAAGCCACTGAAAGGAATTATTCAAAGGATGCATCTATGTGAAGAGGGGGTTGCCTGCAGGGTGGGGAGGCGGGGCGGCAGGTTTGGACGTAAGGAAATGGAGAATACTTGGAGTTCAAGGATTTTAAGAGAAAGAGAAATGGAAGAGAGGCAAAGACTGCTTGAGACTCTTTAAGGAAAGGGACCAGGTTCCTACAGGTGCTGCTGGTATGTTGGGGGAACCTGAGCCTTATTTCTTCGCACAGTGACCGAGTAAGATCAAGTCCTATGACAAAAAGGCTCTGGGATGGCAAGTAAGATGATGTCTGTAATTCACTTTAAATGATTTCAGCATAAACCATGTGATTTTATGTATGTGATAGCTTAAGCTTCAGCTTTAGGGGCCATCAGTCGCCTATTACAGACTTCCCACTCCAGGAGTGCTTGGCTGACATCAGACCAGAAAGGCTAACTTACAGAGGTAGTTTCTGCAAGCATGCCTTCAATGGTGTTCCAATCAACACCTGAGGCTTTCCTAATTCATATATAGTAAATATCAGAATGGATTTTCATTGGCGAAATTAGCGCCTTGTTATGTAGCAGAAGGAATGCCAGCAGTGGGCTATCTGTAGCAGATGCTCTTGGCAGGCCACCCATGTTCCCTCATCCTTAGACTTTGACGAAACTGTCCCACTGCCAAATGCCAGCAGCTACCTAGCCTATGGGCTTTCTCTTGTCACCAGAGTCCACTTTCTTGCCTGTGTGACTCACCAAAATTGCCAGGAAATTGATTTCTTTTGAGTAGTTATCAAATGAACTTCTTCAATGACCCAGGGTTGGTACCCCCAGCTCCCTTACCCCTCTGTATTAGTCCGTTCTCATGCTGCTAATAAAGACATACCCAAGACTGGGTAGTTTATAAAGGAAAGAGGTTTAATTGACTCACAGTTCCACATGCCTGGGGAGGCCTCAGGAAACTTACAATTATGGCAGAAGGGGAAGCAAACACATCCTTCTTCACATGGCTGCAGCAAGTAGTGCTGAGCAAAAGAAGGAAAAGCCCCTTATAAAACCACCAGATCTTGTGAGAACTCACACACTATCATGAGGACAGCAGCATCGGTGTAACTGCCCCCATGATTCAATTACCTACCATCAAGTCCCTCCCATGACACATGGGAATTATGGGAACTCAGGTGGAATTACTTGGAGGCAGATATGGTTTGGATCTGTGTGCCCACCCAAATCTCATGTCAAATTGTAATCCCCACTGTTGGAGGTGGGGCCTGGTAGGAGATGACTGGATCATAGGGGTGCTTTCTCATGAATGGTTTAGCATCATCCCTTTGGTGCTGTTCTTGTGATAGTGAGTTCTCACAAGATCTGGTTGTTCCAAAGTGTGTGGTACCTTCCTTTTCACTCTCTCTCCTGCTCCTGTCATGTAAGATGCCTCACTCTCCCTTTGCCTTCTGCCATGATTGGAAGCTTCCTGAGGCCTCCCCAGAAACAGAAGCTGCTATGCTTCCTGTACTGCTTGCAGAACCATGAGCCAATTAAACTTCTTTTCTTTATAAATTACCCAGTCTCAAGTATTTCTTTACAGCAATGCGAGAACAGACTAACACAGAGGCATGTGCTCTACCCCAGGCCTCAGCATTTTCCCTACAGATTTAATCTCTAGTTACCTGTAACGGCAACTAGCTTGACAACATTCCTTTTGGCCTTTCTTCCAAGGGCTTAATTATACATTCTCTTACTGGTGGTTTCTTCTCCTAAATGAACTACTTGCATTTAAACTCTAGCTTATGGAAGAGCTCAAATTGAGACAGGAACAGGCTATAAGAAGCTAGTAAGGCCTGTAGCCTATATTCACTGGCAGCTCTAGACTGTAGCTCTAAATGATTTTATATATGGCCTTAAATAGGAGAGATGCAATTGCATGATTCATGAATCCTGCCTCTAGAGTTTTTGAGATTGCCCTCAAATGAACCTTTCAAGCAAGATGGTGATGGCTGAAGCACCTGAAAGAACAGATACACATGGCTTCCTAAGGTTGTATGAACTGTTACTTTCTTTTAAAGAATTAATAAATGTCCAGATAAATGATGAAATTTGTTCTAAGAGTTGTATTCTCTTGGCAGGTTATAGCAAAAGTAGCTAATGCTTCCCCATCACAATATTTCTGAAGGCTACATTTACCTACCCAAAAGAACCCCAGAACTGTTCATTTTGTCATAGATTACTTTGCAACTGTATGGAAATGGGTTACTAAACACTGAGAGCCATGGTGTTCAGAGCCTGGGCAAAAGACTGGCCCAGCTTGTCCCTAAAATCCATAACAGCCTTCAAGAACCCATGTGGGCCTCAACAAGGAGTATGTATATATCATTGAGCATTTAACACACCCACACACCCCCAGATTCCTTCTTCAAGCATATGGATTGTATAAACTGCTCAAACCTTTCACACAGTCTTGCGAAGGGGTCATGAAGAATTATCAGTAGTCACTGAGATTGAATTTTCCACTGGCTCAGAGCAGATTAAGTTAAATATAGTAAAATTAAGGTACAAATCACTTCCTGCACCCAGATTTGTAAATTAAAACCCATACTTACACACATTCGCAATTTACTCTGTCCATGTTTTTCTACGGTTAATCAAACTTATACTGTGTCATGAGTTGCTGGATTTTCTTAAACGTTCATTGATTTAACCTGGTCTCAAATCCTCTCCCACCTCCATAGCTTATTCCCTAGACCAACTGTCTGTCATCTCTGGCTGGGACCTTGCCATGCCTTCTAACTGGTTCCCCCCACCACTAGTTCTTGCAACCCTCCAGTGCATAATCTATTTTCCTCACTTAAACCAGAATGATCTTTCGAAACCCCAGCTCTGAGCATATAATATCATCCAATGTTTTCTCATTGCTATGAAGGAATGAAGTAAATCCTATTAAGCATTTCAGGATGTGGCCCTCACTGGCCTCTCCTGAGTATCCCTATTTACTCTGCCCCCAACCTTCCAAAAACACACTGGGCCCCAGACACACTGTCTGTCTTCCATACCCAGAATGTAGCACAGACTTCCAGTTTCTGGGTTTTTGCATGAAGTCATCCTCCTGTCTGAAACAATCTCATCTGCCTCACCCACATCTTTCATCTAGTTATTCTCACCCTTCAGTTATCAACCCATAGTCTCTTCCTCAGGAAAGTCATTGCTGGCACATCATAGTCCCCAGGTTGGATCAGGACTCTTGGTCACAATGGGAGGGTGAAAGATGGCTCTTCGAAAGATATACTATTCCCTGGAGCATGTACCGGTTACTTTATAAGGTGAAGACTTTGCAGACAGGATTAAATTAAGGATCTTGAGATGGAGAAGTTATCCTGGATTATCCAGGTGGACTCTACATGCAATAACAAGTGTCCTTATAAGAGAGAGTGAGAGAGAACTGTGGTACAGGCACAAAGAGAGCCATGTGAAAGTGGAGCAGAGAGATTTGAAGATGCTGTCCTTGAAGACTGGCATGATACAGCCACAAGCCAAGGAATGCCAGCAACCCCCAGAAGTAGGAAGAGGTAAGGAATTTCTCCTAGAACCTCCAGAGGGAGCATAGCCCAGTGATGTTCATTTTGGATTTGTTGACTGTAGAAATGAAAAAGAATAAATTACTGTTGTTTCAAACCACTGAGTTTGTAGTAATCTGTTACAGCAGTCTTAGGAAACTAATACATTCACATAGCAGGCATCACAGTTTATTATTTGGTTGAAGTCTGTTCATACCCTGAGATCAAGGGTTGTTAATCTGAGGTCTATAGACCAAAGAATTCAGATGATCCATTAATTTGGATATAAAAAATTGCATGTTACATATTTGTTTCTACTAAATCTTACTAAAATGTAACTTTTCCTTCTATGATGTATATAGACAGCAAACCACAATAGCATTGACTATGTTTGTGACTTTGTTACCAACAGATATCACAGATATTTTCATAATACAGTTTTTGCAAGGATCTCAACATATTATTTCTACTCATCTCTACCATGAAATTACTTAGGCTCACCACTAGATCTTGTTATTTAATGCATTCATAAAGAAAAACATATATTATTATATCACAAATATGTTTCTTAAATATTTTGGTAACTACTGCAATATAAGTAGTTTCCTTCATGAGCTTAGGCATTTTATAGATTTAAAAACATGATTCTGAGAAAGGGTCCATAGACCTCACCAGATGTCAAAAGAGTTTGTGGTATGAATAATAGTAAGACTTCTGCACTGGACTCCATGTCCAGAAAGACGGAGACCCTGCGTGTTGTGCTCACCGTCACATCCTGAACATCTAGAAGTACACCCACTGCATAGTAGTGCTTTGACAAATATTCATTTGATAAATAAATGAATTAGTAAACAAATCATGAAAAATCTGTAAAGATGGGACAGAGAAAAGAAATTGAACACCAAGAACTCATCTTTCCTTTAGGAAGTCAACACATAGGGACAAAAAATCTAGAGCTCTCATTCAGAAGGCTTAATACTTCAGCCAGAGGTATAGAACAGTCTTCTTGTTTTGAAGAAATGTATCCTTTTTGACTAGGCCAATAATTTATCACATACCCAAGAAAGGAAAAGAAACTTTAACTTAGTCAGCCAGTGTTCTAATTATCTATTGCTGCATAATAAACATTCCAAACTTAGTGGCAAAAACAACAATCATTTTCTTACATTCATGAATTCTATGGGTTAGAATTTTAGACAGTGCACAGCAGGGATGACTTGCCTTTGCTCTGCAATGTTTCTGTTCCACAGTGTGCCTCAGGCAGAGGGACTTAAGGGGCTGGGTGAATCCATGGCTTGGGACTGGAATCATCTGAAGGCTTCTTCACTTACATGCTTGGTGCCTGGGATGAGATGATTCAAGGCCAGGTTCTGCTGGAATTGGTCACCAGAATACCTACATATGACCTTTCCTGGTGACTTGGACTTCTCTTAGTGTGACAGCAGGGTTCTGAAAGGGAGTGTCCTGAGGGAGCGTCCAGGGAACAAGCATTTCAAAAGACAGAGGAATCTGCATGGCATTTTATGACTTAGCTTCAGAAGTCACATACATAGTCACTTCCACTGTACTCTTGGTCAAAGCAATCACAAGTCTGTTCAGATTCAAGAGGACATGAACCAGAACCCCCCACCTCTAAATAAAAATTTAAAGCTTTTCAAACACTTTAAAGCTACAATTTAAAACACTAGCACAGCCAGGTTGGGGTAAGAGGAGTCAAAGGCAAATTACCCACGTATTTGAAATCCTATAGGAACTTCCCTTGAATGAGCTGGACCTTCAGCGAATGCAGATGAAGCTCTGGATGTTTGATATTGACTCAGTTCAGGAATGATTCATGTGATTGTTGCTGCCACATCCAGAGGATGAAATGAAAGGGAGGACAGCTGAAATATTAATCTATGGAGGCCTGTCTTTTCATGGGGTCTTATAAATTATACAAGGCGAGTCACTGGTTCTAAGTGGATTAGCTGCCCATCATGTAGGCAAGGTCATGGCCCTGTGCTCTAGTTAAGGAAGATTGTTTCCCTCTAGTTTAAATGATAATGTATCTAGAGAAACTTTGAACTCAAACACAAGTAGGCAAGCTAAGCTGAAATTTCTTATCATGAGACCAAATAAATTTTCCCTTTAAAGGCAGTGCGGTAATTTCTTAAATTCCAAAGGAATGAAGTCTGAAGTGAAAAATAAACCAAAACTTTAGTTAGTTGACATTCATAGAATTTAAAGTTAACCAGCTTTCCAAATCTCTTTAAAGGTAGAAGCCTGGCTATAGTGACATCACAGTGGTCCATTCAGGTCTTTGAAAATTATTAGATAATTAGCATAATACTATTAACATAATTATAATTTTTACAATTGTGTAATTATATATTGCATTTGAAGAGTTCCTTTAAATTTTTATGGGAATCTTAACATATATCATCTCATTTGTCTTCAAAATCACACCTTAATATGGGAAAGAAAGTAAGGCTATCTTATAGATAAAGAAAATGAGGCACTAAGAGGTTTAACACATTGTCTTAGGTTAGCCAACAAATTATTGGCAGACCAGACCCTAGAATCAACACTCCCAGCTTAATTTCCAGTTGACCATCTAATATTAATTGCTTCCATGGTGCCTGAGTGGACACCAGCTCCATTACTAGTGATGCTCATAATTTTTTCCTAGACATAGTCTCCTAAAGATCACAGACCAATTCTTTCCTAATCAACTTGTCTCTCAGTGTTCTCTAGGCATACCCTAAATCTTTTAGGGCTTGTGGCTCCTCAGAGCTGCTTTGCACTGTAATAAATGGCATCCTAGAAATCTTCCTTCCAGCTGCTGAGCTTATAAGACTAATGGCGACCTCAGATACCTCCTTGCACACTGCTGTTTGCAACTGATATTAACTCAGAGCCAATCCCCTCTTAAGTTCATAATTTAGTTAGTGGCAGCAGACAGTCATCTTACGGGTCATTTCAGTCCCTCTCTCCCTCCATGTCTAATCCATATGAGTTAGTCATTTTCATAAACATGTCTCTCAGCCAAAAAATAAAACTACCTTCTGATTTGCAGTGTTTGCCAATTTCTGTGGTGTAAATACCTTCAACACAGCTAATTTTTAGCTAACAATATGACATTATCGAACATGAAGTTGAGAAAGAGATGTATGTAATCAATTTTTGCAAGCTGGTGCAGCCAGCACCGTCACAGCTACTGACTCATCCCTCCTCTCCTCCAACCTTGCTGTGATTGATTTTGGTTCATCCTGAATCACTTTCCAGTAGGATTTATGCAGTATCTTTCCAGCTAATCTGTTTCTGTCCGTTCTTGGAATCCTACCACACCTATCCTCCATTCCCCACCTACTTACTGCTCAGCAGCCAAAGGAACTTTCAAAAAACATAAATTTGACCATGTCTCCCTGACCCTTAATGCCCAAACCTGGCCCAGTACGAATCCGTAGACTTACTGGACAGTACACAAGTTCCCTCAAGGTCTAGAACAGTGGTTCTCTGTACATTAGAACCACCCGAGTATTTTAACTTTATTTTAAAATTTTATTTTGTTTATCATGGAGTTTTTGCATTAATTTTGATTTTAAAAATATTGCTTTGAAATGTTACTTATCTTGACTACTGAGTTGTTTCTTTTGGTGTCCTCTTAAATTTTGTACCTGAGGCAAGTACCTCACCCATTGCACGCCACTTCTTCCATTGCTACCTGGAGAGTTTTTCAAAATCCCTGTGTCAACGCAGCACTTCACACTTATTACAATAAAATCTCTTGGGATCAGGGCCAGGCATCCTTATGTATAAAGCACCCTGATACATTCTAATGAATAGCCAAATTTGAGAACCACTGGTCTTACTTTCATGACTTCTTGGCTTAATTCCTTGCCACGTACCCCAACATTTTGAAGTCTAGCAACACCAAACTGTTCGTAAATTTTGGAATATACTATACATTTTCATATTCCTGAGTAATTGTTGTTCTCTCTTCTCAGATATTCTTTTTTTCTTCTGCTACCTATAGAAACATTATTTTTTGTTGCTCGTTTTCTCTAAAATGCTTTCCTGGGCTTCCCTCATCCCACTTTGTTAATCACTCACTGTATTAGTCACCTATAGCTGTGCAACAAATTACCACAAACTTAGCAGCTTCAGGCAACACACATTTATTATCACACGGTGTCTAGGGGTAGGGGGGCAGGAATCTGGGTGTGGCTTAGCTCCATCCTTTGCTTCAGTCCTTCATGAGGCTGCCATCAAGGTATCGGTCAGGCCTGGGGCCTCATCTGAATGCTCATCCTTCCCCCTTCCCCTCCGTTCTTCTGCCATAAGGTGGGGACTTGAGGCTGGGGTATATTGCCAGTCATTTGCCTCTTCTCTCAGTTCAACTCTTGCCCTTCATGCCCTGCTCTGTTTCGCTCAGGATTGGAACCCTACAAAAACAGTTGTACAGGTTTATTTGCCAGTTGGCTTCCAGGCAGTTTATTCTAATGAGAAGAAGTGATGGGTACTGGGAAGGTGAGAGGGAGATAGAAGACATTTTTCTTTTTTCTATGTCTGGTGGCATCTTTGTCAGCAGTGGGTGGCTCCAGGCTCCAGTGACTTTGGTGAGTCAGAGGGGCCTCTGGAGTTTCAGCAATGGTTCTGTTCTAGCCATGTCAAATGTTCCAGCCACGTCAGTGGTGAGCAGACCCTGGACTCCAGGCCCCGAACTCTGTTGTTCCAGTGTAGAGGTGTCTGTGACTTCCTGCAGTTAGTTACTAACCTCGTGTCACAGGTTGGGTTCTCTGGAAGCTGGCACCAAGATAAAGTCTGGCATGCAGGATATTTATTAAGAATTATCAATTGTGGGAAGGAGTTGGAGAAAGCAGAATTGGGCAGATGGAGAGTCAAACTGTGATGCAGTTCTAGTGAAACTTTGGAGACTCCCACAGGAATATCTGGAGTGTATAGGGCCCATCAGTAATCCAGCAGTGGGCCAAAATGGCAACCCTGGGAGGGTGTGGCCTTGGGCAAGGTGCTGTCTGCAGCTGAGGCAGGCCCTGAAGAGGCTGACAGCCAGAGGCTGCTTGCCCATAGCACTCCCAGCAGCTGAGACGGCAGATTCTTCCCTGAAGGTGGTTCTGAATGGAGTGTCATGATTGCCACTACACATCTCTTCCTCCTGCCCATCCAACACAGTTGTAACCTGTTCTTTGTATTCAGTTTCCTCTGTTTTGAAACACCTAGAGTACTTTAGGCTGTCTTGGCTGAACATTAACTGATGTGAAAGGCATAGTTCTCTATGAAAAGAGAAGGTCATGATTCAATGGCAGTTACTCCCAGACAGCAGTAGCAAACAAAAGCTCTTCGGATGATAGAAGGAGGAGCCTCAGAAAGAGAGAGAAGAGTGAGGGGTCAGATGTCAACATGCTCACTTCCCTCACACACCCACAAGGGCCAAATATGGGGTGGGCATCAATGGAGAGAATCACAAACACTAAGAGAGCTTTGGAGGACCAGCTATGGTCCTGCAAAGATGGTAATTTTAAATTGGAAGAAAGAACAAAAGAGGAGGGAAAAAGACCCATGCCAACCGGTCAGCCCTCTTTAAGAGCTTTCCCAGATGCTCCACTCAGTGACCAATAGAGGCTGCAAAATGTGGTTTTGGTTTGGCTGTGTTGCTTCCCCAAATAAAATAGCATTCTGTTTGTCAAGAACAAGGAGAGAATGGGTACTTGGTAGGCAATTTGCAGCCTTTGACACAGATGGTGATAGTGAATTGGCAAATTTTGAGTATATTCTTTCTGGCCAAAATTAAAAGTTGACATACTTATGGCCATCCCCCCGATTTAAAAAAAATTGTATTGGTCTGTGAAACCCAAAATCCAAACTCACTGCTCTTATTCATTTTGCTGTACAAGCTTGGGCTAGGATACATAATACATTGATTAAAATTAGTAAATGTGATCAACTCATCTAGGCTGATCTGCTAATGAGAAAAGACTCCAGGACATTCACCCACCACCCAGGCAGCCTTCCCTCCTGCTTCTCTCAAGTGACCATGTTTTATCTATGGCCTTTGGAGCCCCTTCTGCAGTCCCAGAAAGAGGCCCTTAATATTGGATGTGGCAGCCATGTTAGAGAGGAAAGTGGCACAGCATCCTAGGGCTCTCTAGATTTTGGGCCCATCTCCTGCCCCTGCTTACTGTACCCTATGTCCCAGTCATCTAATTCCTGGCATTAATCCAGCAAGCCTTATCCCTGTGCCCTTCTTTGAGCTGGACCTACTGACAGTTATATTTCTTGTCAATCACCTATGACTATGTAGGAAAATTCCTTCTATCTCTTCAGGCCCCGCTCATATTACCTCCTCTGCAGAAGTTTCTGAGATCTCTGTAGCTGGACGTAACCCTTCCACTTTGAGCACCCAGAAACCTCACTGGTACTTTATTAGGACAAGTATTATGTTTAATTCGTAATGTGGTTATTTGGGTATGAGCTTGATTTCTTTAAGTCAGAATCCTTATTATATTTATCATTGTAAGACTGGAACCTAGAATAGTACCTAGTACATCGGAGATACTTAATACATGTTTTTTGAAAGAATAGACATGTAATAAATGCAGAATAAATAAATATTATCATTAATGAATGCAGGTTAATGGATAAATGTGTACTAAAAGAAATGGGGAAGAAAGAAATAAAAAAATGAAAGGAAGGAAGGAAAGAAGGAAGAGAAAGGAGAGAGAAAGAGAAAGAGAAAGAAAAAAGAGTGAATGAATGAGTGATCCTGCAGTTCATTCTGGGTAAGCCTCCACTGGCATGGGCATTGACAGCCTCCAGGGTGGATAACTCACAGACTCAGCAGTACTTCTACCTTCTTTTTGTCAGATTTTCCCTGACAGGAACCCTCTCTTGTCATTGCCCATTATCTTTTCTATCTCTGAGTTGCCTTGTGTCCTCTTAACCACAGATAAAGAAGGGAATTTAACTTAGCAGGCTCAGCATGATCATTGGATAAGAGCAAGCCTCAGCTGCCTGCAACTAGAGGGCAGCTGGAATGACCACCTGAGTGCAGGTATCTCCAAGGCAGACAAAGACAGGATCAGAATCCAAGAAGGTCCAGGCAGGCTGGACCTGTCATTTAATGTGAGGAAGTCTCGAATCTTCCTGCAACTGGGGCAAAAGATCAGGCCATATTTCAAGGCAAAAAGAAAGATCTACCTTGGCAAAACACAAAGACTCATATTTGTTGGATTTTACACTAAAATAACAAAACGCTGCCAACCGAGCAACCCACTAACCAAATAAGCAAACAGATAAAGCAAAGCCAAGTAAAACAATCCCTGACACCTTAACTTGGAAAAGCAGCTTTTTGTTGTTGTTGTTGTTAGGGTAAACTTTATCTTTTCCAAGACTCCATTTGTTTTCAGCAGGTTTCACAGAAATGTAAGGGTAAGCTACAGCTCTCTGATCCTGATAATAATTGGAATTCTCTCTCCTTCTCTCTTACTCTGCTCCTTACCCAATCCCCTGCCTCCCTCCTCTCAAGATTTTTGCTCCGTCTCTCTCTTTCTCTTTGTGCACCCCAATCCCTTCCCGTCTCTCGCAACTGGGTAAGGCACTAGTGCCATTTTCCCTCTCCAAGGTGTTGTCGTTTGATCAGGAAAGAAGTAGCAATCACAGATCCCACAAAAAAAGGCCCACTTTGACAGCTATGGTGTCAGTCAGGAACTACATTTCCCTCCTGTGATATCAGACCTAGGGCTATAATCAGATTGAGTATTTGGGTACAGAAGACATTTCATTTCAAAGCATTTAACAGGCATTAACTAATCCATCCTCACTGGTGAGGGAGGTGGCTTCCCGCTATCACAAAGATGTAGTCAGATCCTCAGCTCCTTAGCACACACACTGCTTCTCTTTGTGAAAGGGGGAAAAACGAGAGGAAAGCAAAGTAAGAACGTGTCTGCCACATTAAATTGGTATTCCTTGTGTAAGTCTTGTTTCCTAGAAAGGCACCTCCTTATCAGATTCCAGACCTGAGTCACACTTTCTTCTGTTCAGGCATGGACTGAGCAGAGGTAATTATTTCCACCCATTTCTCCTTCCAGTTATTAGAAATGCCAAGGGGAGGAAAGTGTTTCTACATTGAAATTAATAAAACAAAAATCCAAATCTCCACCAACACTGGAATGAGGTGGCGACATGCAAATGACACAAGGCAAGAAGCAGGCTGATTGGTGCTTCTCTCCGGATATGGTGATTTCAGTAGCAGGCTGAACTCTGAGTGACTGAGAGAAAGCCTGAAGATAGATTATTGAGATCAAGACTCTCAGGATATGGGGTGTGTGTGTGTGTATGTGTGTAAGAGGAAGTGGGAGTGTGGGTGCATGAGACCAATATCACATGTGGGTGCGCCCCAGCCCATTATTCGAAAAACAGCTGTGGTCATCCAAACAACCTTCTGCAAGAAGACAGCAGAGCTTTGGAGATAAAATTGGTTTTTCTATTTTTAAAATGTTCTGCCTTGTAAATTCTCCAGGTAGCCTTCAACTGTGTAAGGCTCAAGGCCACTGAGAGCTTCTAAAGTTCAGTGTATCTGCATCTTTGCCCACAAATACATGCCTTTTTTCTAAAAACTGGGGCATCATGGTTTCATTGTTCTAAAGATCAAAACTACTGATCTTAGTGTTGGCCAGAGATCTCACATCCCTGAGCACCTCCAGCACATGATGGAGACCTTGACTATCTGGTCACACAACGACAGGTACCACATTTCCATGAGGACATCTGGAGATGCCACCTCTGCTTTCTCATTCCCTTAGAGTTACAGAATTTTGAAGGTAGGAGAGCCAGTAGAGATCACCTGAGGTACAGCTGCTTATTTCATAGGTGAGGAACGTGAAGCCTACCAAAACTTAGGGGTTTTCAGAAGACACTCAGCTAAGTCTCAGTGCATGGCTCTCTCTAGTCTACTCCCAGTCCTCCAGCTAAGAATGTGCCAGTAAAATGCACTAAAGTCCAGATTCCTTTCTTCTCCGCGACGTCAAATAAATAGCAAGCTTCTTGAGGGCACTTCAAGAAACTTCTTGATTACTTTGCCTGCATTTGCCATATCTTCTTCTCAAA
This sequence comes from Theropithecus gelada, assembly GCF_003255815.1. Classification (NCBI taxonomy): domain Eukaryota; kingdom Metazoa; phylum Chordata; class Mammalia; order Primates; family Cercopithecidae; genus Theropithecus; species Theropithecus gelada. The sequence continues at coordinate 20,118,012 of NC_037689.1, forward strand.
AAAGTCCCTTCCGAGTGGACAGCCAGCTCCATAACCCCATTTGCTTCCTCTCTTAAAGGGACCAAAAAAGTACAACAGAACTAAGATGTGCCTATTGATGTTCTCTTTCAGGAATTGGGAATTTGGTCACAGCAAATTAAGTAAATATCTGTTATACACAAATGGAGAAAACATGTGTATCAGTCAGGGTTCTCCGGAAAAACAGAACTATATCTATCTATCTGTCTATATACATAGAGAGAGACAGAGAGAAGGAAATAAAAGAAAGAAAGAAAGAAAGAAAGAAAGAAAGAAAGAAAGAAAGAAAGAAAGAAAGAAAGAAAGAAAGAAAGAAAGAAAGAAAGAGATAGAAAGAAAGAGATTTGTTATGACTCATTGGCTTACATGATTTGGGGGGCTGAGAAGTCCCATGATCTGTAATCTGCAAGTTGAAGGCCCAGGAAAGCCAATGGTACAGTTCCAGTCGAAGTCTAAAAGGCTGAGAACTGGAGAACCAATGGTGTGTAAGTCTCCATCCAAGTCCAAAAGTTTGAGAACCTGGAACACCAAAGTCAAAGGGTAGTAGAAGATGGATGTCCCAGCTCAAGAAGAGAGAGCAAATTTGCTCTTCCTCTGCATTTTTGTTCTGTTTTAGCCCTCAATGGATTGGATGATGCCTGCCCATATTGGTAAGGGCAGATCTTTACTTGGTCTACCGATTCAAATGTTAATCTCTTCCAGAAACACGCTCACAGACACAACCAGAAATAACTGTTTCACCAGTTACCTGGGCATACTTTAGCCCAGTCAAGTTGACATGTAAAGTTAACTGTCACAACATGTAAGATCCCTTAGGGTGTTGGATTTTTCCCATGTACAAGGAGAAATAGAAAATGTCTGTCATTTTGACAGAAGGAGGCCATCACAGAAGATTTAATGGCATCACAGACAGAGGAAGTCAGGAAAAAAGTGACTCATTACCTAGTTCTTAACAGATCTTAAGTTCTGGCTCCAGTCTTCATGAGCACTGTTGCCCTTCCTGCCCTTGATCTCTGGGAAACAACCACAAATCCTTCCAATACATGCTCCTTTCTGCTTAAGGTAGTTTGCATAGATTTCTGTTACTTGCTCATAAGTCCATGCGTTTTACTCCTACTTTCATTGCCAACATCTAATGCAGTGCTTTCTGTATCAATCACCTATTGCTGTATAACAAATCACTCCAAAACTTAGCAATGAAAAACAACAAAAAATTATCTCACAGTATTGTATGATCAGAAACCTGGGTATGGCTTAGCTGGGTCCTCTGGCTCAGTGTCTCTCATGAGGCTGCAATTAAGGTATCACTGGGGCTGTAGTCTCATCTCAAGACTCAACCTGGGGAGGATGTGTTTCCAAGTTCACTCACATGGACCTCTTTAGAGGGTTGTCTCATGACATGGTACCTGGCCACCTCCAGAGCAAACAACAGAAGAAGGTATGAGAGAAAGCACCCAGAACTGAAGCCATGGTCTTTTTATAACCTAATCTTGCAAGAGACATCTCATCACTTCTGCCATAATCTATCCATTACAAGTGAGTTACTAGGTCCAGCCTATACTCAAAGGGGAGACTATTTCACAAGGGCAGGGATGAATACTAGGAAGCAGGGATCTTGGGAACAAGACTCTTAGAGACTGCCTGCTACACCTTCCTAGCTCAGATTAATATCCTATTACAATTTTCTGAGTGCATATTTCTCATAGGCACTCTGTATTTTGGGTGCCTTTTGGTCTCTTCCTTGTGTTTCTGGAGTACTAGCTGATTGAATAGAGGGTACTTAAGCCAGTACCCTTTCTAAGAAGTACATATAACGACTAGGGAACAAACTTCTGTTATCTAGATTACAACTTCCTGGAAAGCAGGAACTATCATTATACTTCACAATCCTATGAAAATCATGGATAGTTAATAAAGATTCTACTGTTGGATGAATGGATTTGTATGATACAGCAAAAAGAGCTCTGACCTGAATTTCCAGCACTCAAGTTGTAGATATGGCTCAGGGTTTGACCATGTTGATGTTGGGTGAATCAGGACTTTGTAGAGACTCAGTTTTCCCCCATTAAAACAAGGAGATTAGACCAAATATTTAAGGCATACAGCAATATGTTCTAAAGAATTCTTCCTCCCTCTTCAAGGAGAACTACAAACCACTGCTCAGTGAAATAAAAGAGGACACAAACAAATGGAAGAACATACCATGCTCATGGATAGGAAGAATCAATATCGTGAAAATGGCCATACTGCCCAAGGTTATTTATGGATTCAATGCCATCCCCATCAAGCTACCAATGAGTTTCTTCACAGAATTGGAAAAAAACTGCTTTAAAGTTCATATGGAACCAAAAAAGAGCCTGCATCTCCAAGACAATCCTAAGTCAAAAGAACAAAGCTGGAGGCATCACGCTACCTGGCTTCAAACTATACTACAAGGCTACAGTAACCAAAACAGCATGGTACTGGCACCAAAACAGAGCTATAGACCAATGGAACAGAACAGAGTCCTCAGA